>NC_055965.1:25097031-25107031 GCF_018492685.1 Alosa sapidissima | reverse complement strand
CCTAAAATCCAGCGATAAAACAAAGCATGAACTCATGAGTGTCGGTCTGCCCTAGGCTATATGCATCCTCTGATTGTAATGTTTACAGATAGGCTATCTAGGCGATATTTGTAACATTTATTTTGTATTTGGCCTGTTATAAAATCATATAGGCCTATTGAACAATTTAAACATATTGTGAACCCCAAAGTTGGAGACATGCATATAGACATTGCTGCAAATTTAAAACCGGATTACTCTGGAATGGCTAACTGTACAGGGGAGTGCTTTAAACTTTAATTAAAACTTTAAACTTTAATTACACCTTTGTGTTCGGTAAGGTCTGCTGTTTATTCTGATATATGGTTTGTCATGTGTTGAGGGAAAGTTCGCGAAGCCAAGATGAATGGTTAGGGAGGCGGGTGCAGAAAATAGGCTATGATTAAATTAAAGTTAGTCTACTTTTCTCGCGAACCGTTTACCACAACAACTAACCACCAACATCGTTTAAAAGCTGAGAAAAAGCTCGTTCGTGTGATACATGTGATGTCTGTGATGAATAGGCTACTTCGCAAGTAGTTCAGCAAATTTGGGTGGGACCGAAATAGGCTACCTTACAGAGCAGCAGATCAGGGCTGGCCATATCGGCTCTGATGTACATTGATTTAAATGCATCGCTTCACTACCCAACACGCGAACAAGAAAGAAAAGAAAAAAGAAACCAATGAGCTTATGTCGCGATTTCCGATAGGCCCAGGCCTAGAGAAAAGACAGCTATTGGTAACCTAACAAGTAGGATTTGCTTTGCCTACTCTGCTGTTTGGTTATCCCAAACTTTGAGACGGCCCATACTCGCATTAACTGAATCTTATCAACCCGAACTGCGATGTTCCAAACAGAGTGACAGGATGCAATGCCTAATAATCTCACTGCCTACGGCATAACTGATACAGTGCGCCTAGGCCTACTGTTAAACACCTGAAAAATATTAAGCTGCTGTTTTCTTTTCATGACGAGCACTAGGCCTACGTTTGAATGATTTATGACTGAATGGAACGTTGCGTTTTTAAGCGCCAGAACTGCTTATCACGTCGTGTGACAAAGTTTACACCAACCATCATCTTCTAATGTAGGCCTATCCTTATGTTGAGATGTCCATTCTCTTTGCCCTAGGCTATCATTTGTGTGTGAAGCATGTTTCAATTAAGACAATACACAAGCTATTTTTATTGTTGTATTGAATGATTTCATGAATGAATTGTACGAAAAGTGCGTAGGCTACAGGATTAAGGCTGGCGGCGCCACTGACCAAGGCCACAGTAGCCTGTGAACCTCTGATTTTCAAAGGGGAATCACGGCCAACGCAGGGGGCAACTCTTCTCTTCAATTTCCCTTCCAAATTACTTTTTATTGTCTGAAGACATCTATCGCAAGAATCTAACATTCAGCAACAGCAAAGCAAATGCAAGCTAACCAAAGTGCAGTCGGTTCTCCCGCCATGGTTTTGGAAATCACACACCTGCTGCATCTGAAGGCCCACGCATAATAAGGCCTACGCCTATCACTCTACACGCCCCTGTTGCACGTAACATTAATAGCTGATGCTGCCTCCCCAAAATTCCGCATCATGTGAACAGATCAGCAGGCCTGCACATTTTCACCTCGTTTTCAGACACACGTTGCGGCAAAAAGACGTCTCATTGTTTTTTTTTTTGTTTGTTTTTTTTGTCGTGTCGGGTAAGGTTCGGGTAGTTAATCAGTGCATATTGAGGGTCGAGTGGGTGCAGATTGACTCTCCTGACGGGTCGGGTGGGTGCGGATGTTAAAAAACCTTAACCGGCGCAACACTAGCCTATACTGTTGAGCATATTGTAATGCAGCGTTGAATGGATGAATAGCTTACATAAGGGTACCCCGCACTTTTCAAAACACACTCAAGCTTATGGTTATTGTCCCCACCACTTCTAAAAACAAACTGACGCCCTTGCATAAGGTGTCACAATAGAATATAATTAATGTATTTCGGGGGAAGTAAGGGGAGAAGAAGTTCTATGTACACAGATTGTGTAGGCTAGGCTATAGGCCCACTTTTAAAATGTGTAGGCTAGGCTATAGGCCCACTTTTAAAATGTGCTACTGCTACGACAATGGAAAACTCTTCCTAGTCTGTAAAATGACCCCAGGATATTTCTAAAACTTTGTGCTTTTAACCGTCTGTGCCCTGAAAGACAAGTCTTTCACATTGATATTCGGTTACATCTGCCAGGAGCGATAGAGAACTTACACATTGAGTAACGAGTAGCCTAATGAGTAGGCTACATTTTAGCTCTACCGTAAAACCTTATAGCGACGTGGACAAATGGAATGACTGCTAATGTGTTTAATCTTCACCTAAATAAAGTCAGGGTTTAACAGTCAAAACATATGTTTATCCGTGAAATTTGTTCACAATATGAAAGTGTAGACTGTATACTGTCGAATTATGCGAAAACCTGAAATTCGACATTTTAACCTGTACGTTTGTTTATCGTGAATCTCCTCAAAATAGCACCGTGTGCAAGACAACTGGTTTTCGGCTTGCAGGGTCACATATATAATTTTTAGGTAATAGGCATATCATATGGTCCCTGACTGGATCACACTGGAACTTGCTTAAAATTGTGTGTGTGTGTGTGTGTGTGTGTGTGTGTGTGTGTGTGTGTGTGTGTATGTGTATGTGTGTGTGTGTGTGTGTGTGTGTATGTGTGTGTGTGTGCGTACTCCTATACTATAGCTGATATATAAGTTTTAGATAATAGGCATGTCATATGGTCTCTGACTGGATCACACTGGAACTTGCTTAAAATTCAGTGCTGTTTTGGTACCTCCATTGATAAAATAATAAATAAAAAATTGTGGTGGTGCTAATGAGCTTTAACATCTCTGGACTCCGTTGCATGGTTGGTTTGATTTAGAGCCACACAAAATGCTAATTTTTGAGGTGTGACGAGTGAAACCAATATGAACCCCTTTTCCGGTGACAGCCGCGTTAAGCACAGTAAGTTGTCTGGCAGCCACGCTAAGAAAATTGATAACGTGCCGAATTTGAGTGCAGCTTTGGGTAGGTGATTTGTTTTGATGTAGTGCCAACCACTTAATTGTTTTTTTTCTCCTTGATGCTTTCCTAAATAGCTTAGCTTTAATGACTACAGACCTGTCGCTCTTACATCACATGTGATGAAGACAATGGAGCGGCTGGTCTTAGGTATGCTCAGACCCCAGGTACGCCATGCACTAGACCCGTTACAGTTTGCATACCAGGAGAAAGTGGGCGTGGACGATGCAATCACTTATCTTCTACACAGGACACAATCTCACCTAGACAAGGGGAACAGGATTTCTCAAGTGCTTTTAACACCATCCAACCCCTCAGACTGGGAGACAAGCTCTTGCAGATGGGTGTGGACGCTCACCTGGTAACCTGGATTACAGATTACCTGACCGAACGAGCACAGTTTGTCAGACTGAAGAACTGTCTCTCTGACACTGTGATCAGCAACACCGGAGCGCCACAGGGAACTATTCCCAGTCCCCATTGATGGGGTCAATGTGGAGGTGGTAAGCACCTACAAGTATCTGGGTCTCCACCTGGACAATAAACTGGACTGGTCAGCCAACACTGATGCACTCTACAAGAAAGGGCAGAGCAGGAGAGCCTGAGGAGGCTGCAGTCCTTCAATGTGTGCAGCAAGCTCCTCAGGATGTTCTACCAGTCTGTTGTGGCCAGCGTCCTCTTCTATGCAGTGATATGCTGGGGAGGAAGCACAAAGAAGAAGGATGCGGGGCGAATTGACAGGCTAGTAAGGAAAGCTGGCTCTGTAGTGGGAGCTGAACTGGAGTGCATCACTTCAATATCTGACAAAAGGACCCTGAACAACCTGATCTACATCTTGGACAATGAGTGTCACCCACTCCACAGCACTATTGTTAAGCAGAAGAGCCTTATCAGCTGGAGACTTCGCTCACTGCCTTGCACAACAGACAGACTGAGGAAGTCATTTGTCCCCAGGGCCATTGAACTGTTCAATGCTTCACTTAAGGGAAGAGGAGAGATAGACTTCTCTGCATAGTCTGCCTCTTCACCCCCTCCATGTTTGGATACTGTCTGTATACTAGCCACTAGCCACTTTTTACCACTGTCTTTCTGCCTCACTGTTTGCGTGCTATATTAGCACATATGCACATATGCATAACCCCTCCCTCCATGCCACAGCCGAACTGTGGCCACACTTATACCTTTTCTTAATATAGTTACATATATAGATATATAGACTTTATTCTTGCACTGTTGTAGTGCTGGGCGGTATGACCAAAAATGTATATCACAGTATTTTTCCAAATTCTTACGGTTTCACGGTATATGACGGTATTTTTTTTCATGCATAATCAGATGTTCACAGCATTTTCTACAGGTTGAGAGAGGAATTGCTGCAGTACATTGACTAAGGATGGTCTATTTTACTGTCATGATTAGGGCTGGGCGATATATCGGTATTACGACTACGACCGATATATTTTTGAAAACGATATGTAGTTGAGACAATATCGTAATACCGGTATTATGTCAAATAATGGGCCATTTTATCAAAGCCACTTGCTCTTCTGTGTTCAGACCATTCAGATAGCCGCAGCTCTGCTCAACTGCGCCCGTTGCGTGTGCACGTTCTCCCTCGCAGCACTACAAACTTTCAAACACGATGGACACTGAGTCAGATTTTGTTTACCTTGATCAGAGGTTGGTGCTGATGCCTATTCCGTCGGCACATCAACGCATAGACCGAGGATTCTCGTTGTGAAATCAAAATTCCACTGGAGCTCCAAGCGGTTTTGTACACGCAGATTTAAGTTACAACACTGTTTACAGCTCTTCGACTCACGGTAAAATGTCATTTTTGGTACATAGCCTAGCTAATTTAAATACACTGATGAATGCTTGCGTTTAGCGATATACAGTAGCAGATCTAAAGTCCTCAGGGAGACAACCTACACGCTGATTTTATTAAGAGGATATGTACGTGACTCGCGAGCAGTTAGGGCATCATTTTTTATGATTCCTGAAACCCCATTCAATCGTGCATAGGGATTTTTCTTACGAACCGGAACATGCAAAAATGAACGCATACAAAACGACGGTAGCGTCTATCACACTCTTGATGAGTGACTCAGTTACGTTGTTTAAGTAGCCTAATTGTTTAAAACTATTTTTGTTGTTGATAGCAACATGTCTAGGCCATCATAGTCTACATTTGCTTGTCATCTAGGCCCTATCAAACCCTTTCAGGTAAAAAAACTGCATTGTGTGACAAAACTGCAGGTTTTTTCAATATTGTTGTGCCCAAAATAGCCTATTGCATTGTGCAGTACAATGTAGGCCTGCGTTGTCAGTCAGGGTCAACTTTTGGTCTTTTGTTATTTGCACAGCTTTATCAGAGCAACTGTAGCCTATGCCTATTATAGGCCTATGTTATTGTTTACACTTTTTTGCACAGCTCTGTTAGAGCAGTCTGAAATTAATATAATTAAAACTGGCTGTGTTGTCATAATTGTTGTGTTGAGTGAATATATGAAGCACTTTGCTCTTTCTGTTTGAAATATCAATATTGTATCGATATCGTATATCGCCAATCAGCCCCAAAATATCGGGATATCAGTTTTGGTCCATATCGCCCAGCCCTAGTCATGATGTAGAACAACTCCACACTAGTGGTAATGCAGTTTTGCATGGCCCCAGAAAATTAAGCTGTTTACAAAGAGCCACTCATGATTCTAATGTAGAATCTAATCAGAATGCAAAGACAATTGCATTCAAAATACAGAACTTTTACTGTGCAAATTTCACAAACATCTTAAAACCAATACAAAAAGTAGTGCAACTTGCAATAATTATACTGTTTTTGAAAATTATACAATTTAAAATAAAACCTCTCTGCTAATATGCTTACTCTGTCAAATAGGCCTATTAGAAACATGCCTTATTGTTATTGTGTGGTTTACATGACGTTAGTGGTAGGCTAACGTTAACTTCATGTGGCCTGCCATGAGCTTCGGTTCGCTAGGCAAAACATTAATAAAAACGTTCGTTTTGGTGCACTGATGACAGTCAGGATCATTTCTAACTAGCCAGCTAGTATTGCTCAGTTCCTGTCTATAACATGCTTTACTTGCTACCTGGATAATTTCCACAAATATTCATAAGGTGAGATGAATGATACGATCATTAAACTTCACTGTGTTCGGTGGGTTGCTAACTAACGACATCACCTACTAGCCAGCTAGGTGTTGAACAATCTCAATAGAATTTTCGTGACGGTAAATCCCTTTCAATGCAGTATCCCTTAACGTTTTTCCTTAACTAAAGAAACAATTTAAGGTATTCTGTGCAACACCCTTAAATAAACCCCTTACCTAAGGAGAAATTAAGCCTTAAAGGTCATACTTCAGGGGAAAAACTTAAGGTGTTTTGTGTTTACCCTAAATATGCCTCGCAGTCGCACCATGCGTGAAAAAAATACCCGTCGTGGCACAGCGTTCCAAACGTTGTGTAATCAAATAGACCGGTATGGCGGTATATTAAAAATTCATATCATAACAAAAATATACACCGGTATACGGTTTGAACCGGTATACCGCCCAGCACTACAGGACTTACTCATTTGCACTATCATCATGACACTTACTCACACAGAGCCCCTTACCTTACCTTACTATGCACAGAGAATCACAGGCTCAGTCCCTGCCTTAGTCATTGCAAGCACCTCTTGATTGATTACAGATACTGTTTTTAGAATTGATTTAGATTAAGTGTTAGTTAGTATAATTTGTATTTTAGTATATTCTTTATCTTCTACTGTCCTTATTGCTTAGTTGTGTTTTTTTATATTATATTCTTTTAATGACTTTTTCTGCTGTTAGTGAATGTGTGTCTGTATGCTACTGAGGCCTTGAATTTCCCCTGGGGATCAATAAAGTATGTATGTGTGTATGTGTGTATGTGTCTGTCTGTCTGTCTGTCTGTCTATCTATCTATCTATCTATATATCTATCTACAATAAGATGCAGAACTGCTGTCCAAAACACACAGTTTGGCAAAAAGACAGTTGTGCATTACTGTGTGTGTGGATTTGTGTGTATGTCTATATGGGTGTTCTACTCTGTTAGTGTGTGTGTGTGTGTGTGTGTGTGTGTGTGTGTGTGTGTGTGTGTGTGAGTGAGAGAGAGAGAGTGTGTGTGTGTGTTTGTGTTTGTGTGTGTGTTGAGTATGGATTTGTGTGTATGTCTATATGGGTGTGCTACTCTGCTAGTGTGTGTGTGTGTGTGTGTGTGTGTGTGTGCGTGTGTTTGTGTGTGTGTGTGTGTGTTGTGTCAGCCACAGTTGAAGAGCAGGTGCACATTTTCACACAGTGAGCTGTTACCATGGAGTCCTGACAATGTAGACTATGCCTCACCTATGAGTCAGCCCAAAGAGAGAGAGAGGGAGAGAGAGAGAGAGAGAGAGAGAGGGAGGGATAGAGAGAGAGAGGAATAAAGAGAAGCCAGGGAAAAAGATAATGGGATAATTTAAAGACACATAAAAGTACACAGAAATGAGAGAGAATGTAATAACGACACAGAGAAAGAGATAGAATGAGAGAAAGAGATAGAATGAGAGAAAGAGATAGAATGAGAGAAAGAGAGGGAAAGAGTAAAGAAATAAGTAAGATGCAGGTAAGTGTTGGGTTCAGAGAGAAAGCTCTAATGAGAGAACCAGATCTATAATTCCCCATGGTTACCGCTGACAACCTACCTATTATTTGTGCTCTCTCTAATTCCTCCTTTCCTTCCTGTTCTCTCTCTCTATCCCTCCATCTTCATCCCCACCCTCTCTCTCCATCACTGACTCTGCCTCTCTCTCCCAATCCATCTTGTTTTCTATCCAACTCTCAATTTCTCCCTCTTTATCCACCTCCCTGCTTTCTTTCTATCCCTCTTTATCCATCTCTCTCTCTCTCTCCCAGCTCTGTCTCTCTCTCCATGCTCTCTCTCTCTCTCTCTCTCTCCCAGCTCTCTCCCCATGCTCTCTCTCTCTCTCTCTCTCTCTCTCTCTCTCTCTCAATTCAAGTGAGCTTTATTAGCATGACAAATATTTTTGCATTGCCAAATCTCTCTCTCTCTCAACATATATACATATATGGTTTTATCAATGTAATCTTGTAAAAAGGTTAGACAGAAGGCTATCCCTCCGCCCCTATCTCTCTCTATCCCTCCATCTGTATCTCACCCTTCATTTTCTCCTCCCCTCCGTCTGTGAGCCCCCCCCACCGCCCCCCGCCCGCCCCCTCTCCGCCTCCATGAAGGTCGGGGGGCTCGGTGACTGGTCGGGGCCTGTGACTCATCATGCTCTGATTCAGCACCTGATGACTTGCACTGGACTGAACTGGGCTTCAGAGTGAACAACTTTACTCTACAGCCTTCTGTGTGTGTGTGTATGTGTGTATGTGTGTGAGTATTTGTCCGTGTGTGTGTGTGTGTGTGTGTGTGTGTGTGTGCGTGTGTGTGCGTGCGTGCGTGTATTTGTCCGTGTGTGAGTGTGTGCACTAACAACACTGACCCATTGTAACTGCCATTTGTCTGTGTGTGTGTGTGTGTGTGTGTTTATGTGTGTGTGTGTGTGTGTGTGTGTGTGTGTGTGTGTGTGTGTGTGTGTGTGTGTGTGAAAAAAAAATCCCAAACTGTCCTCCCTCTCATGTTGTCCCTGAAGCAGGGACACCAGGGCACATCATGTCATCTCTCCATCAGCCAGGTTTAGCATCAGCCCTGTGCCAACATTGTCCAACATCCCAGCGGACTCCTTAGGCGAGGATCACATCAGCCAGCGGCAAGCGGCAGCGGCAAACATAACGCAACGTTCAGACCATAATAAGTTTTATCTTGTTCCTAAGCAACAGGTTTGTCAATTGAATACGCTCGCGTTGTGTTTTTAAAGTTGAACCAAGTTCAACGCTCAGCTTGTTCAACGCTAGCGTTACGCCAGCGTTGCCACCGTTCCGCGGCCGAACCATAGAGAACAATAGGAAACCTGCCGCTGGCTAATGTGATCCCCACCTTAACGCCTATTTGACATCAAATACCATTCAAGATTTTGACCACTATGTTGAATATCTAATATAATCTCTATCTTGTCGTCATCATAAGCTATGACTTGCTCGTGGTTGTAAAGAGGTCCAACAAAGGAATTAATCCCACATTTCTCAGCTGTTATGTGTCCCCCCAACCCCCCACCATAACTACGAGGCCTGTTTCTCTGGCGATCTGGTCTGACTCAGTATGTGATTACCGGAGTCATGCTGAGAGTGGCGTGGCAGTGAGCAGCATGGCCCTATGTGTGTGTCATAGAAGGTTCTGGAAGACCCCTTCCCTCTTCAGTATAGGGCTGTTTACACCAAGAACGACAACTATAAAAAAAATATAATTCTCCTTAACTCATTGAATGCCAAGCTGTTTTCGGGAGCTTTGTCCTAGAGTGCCAGCAATCTAGACCATTACTGATGATTTTTGTACAGCCACAGCATATTTTGTGTTATAGCTATGAACACATACAATAGCTCGTTTAAAAGGTGAGACTTTAAGCTCTCGATGGGTGCAAACCGTGTATTTCTACACGCCTCTGTTCCTGAGAAATCCCAAGCTAAACAGTGGCTAGTTTTCATCAAAATCGCTGTTTTTATTCTAGAAATGGAGATATAACGTCTTTCATGAAATATGAAGTGTTGCCTGTTATTTCCTTGTGTAAACTTTCCGGGAAGTGATCAGCGAGACCTGGCGAGACTGCCACCTAGTGATAGACCCACGAAAAATGCCTGGTTTTGACCTGACGTGCATGCGTCACTGATTCGACCCAAAGCGGCAACCGAGTTATGTCCAGATAAAATGTCCAGATTGTGCGTTTTCATGAGTTTTCGATCGTCATATATTTCATTTCCATTCATCACAGAGTTCCCAAAAT
>NC_055965.1:25089531-25092031 GCF_018492685.1 Alosa sapidissima | reverse complement strand
TCGGAGAGTGGCCACTGAGAGGTCCCACTCCTGCGGCTCCGTGGCTACGTCTGTGACGTCATAATACACAGAGGATGTCACTTCCTTCCACAGGCTCTTGAGGGCCTCGATGGTCTCATAGTGGTAGTGGAGCTGGGGAAGGGGGAGAAGACACACACACACACACACACACACAGGCACGCGCGCACACACACACACACACACACACACACACACACACACACACACACACACAGGCACGCGCGCACACACACACACAGGCACGCACGCACACACACAGACACGCACATACACACAAACACACGCACATACACACACACACACAAACACACACGCACATACACACACACACACACACACACACACAAAGGCACACACACACACACACAGGTACACACACACACACACACACACACACACACATACACACACACACACACAGGTACACACACACACACACACACACACACACACAGACACGCGCACACACAGACACACAGGCACGCGCGCACACACACACACACAAATAAACAGATACCATAAACAGTCAAAAACAGATACACACCAAAACATATACTGTAATACACAAGCACAAATGCGTGCACACACACACACGCACATAGAGTACACACATACAAACACACACACACACACACACACACACACAGAGATGTACACATGTGGTTTCAAAAGCACAGACACAAACATCAATATCTGGGCATATATTCTCAGATACACACACATACACAGACAAACACATACAGGCAGAGAAACCCATCATCAATATCCCAAACACAATTACAAGGGAACAACAATACAAAGGGTCACTGAGGCCTTGTATTCATCTATGAGTACATTTTCTGTGTGTGTGTGTGTGTGTGTGCGAGGTGTGTGGTGTGTGTGCGAGGTGTGTGGATCATCCGGCTATTTTTAGAATGGCAAGAAAGGCTGTTTCCTGGTCTTGCCATCTTCTCCCTCTTTTCAGATCAAAATGGACAGATAAAGGCTACGCTGGGAGTGCAACACTGAGTGTTCTGTTCTTATAATATATCTATAAAGCAAGAAGCGTCTGTGTGTCTGTGTGTCTGTGGCAACCATATCTCTCAGACCGTTTGTCCGACTGATTTCAAACTTGGCAGGCGTCTTGCTATGGGCATGAATAAGTGCAGTGCCAAATTTGACGTTGTTTGAATAAGAAATGCAAAAGATATTGTTAAATATATCGGTAAAAGAAGCACACATTGGCTTTCGCCGCTAGCCACTCCCCCTCCAACACACCACTGTACTGTAAGCTACCAGTGAGGATAGAAGCAGGGCTTTGGCAGAACTGGATCAGTGTAGGTTACACGGGTAAAAACTTAACATGTCTGACCTCAACAATAAAGTGAACTCCGCAGATTTTGCAACAACACACCAACACACACAGGTATGCAGTGGCTCTTCAAAATGACGTAAAAAATGATGTGCAATAAACTGACACTTCGAATAGCCCAGGCTACTTTGGACTGTCTTTAGACTCTGAATAAGCAAACGACAATTCCAGCTGCAAGGTCCTACACTGAAACGAGCGATAATGGTCCCGAATTAAAGAACTTCTCAGAATGCCACACATGCAAAGCATAACCAGCGACAAGCAACGAGTGGCAGACAGAGTGTGATGTCACTTATATGAATAGCCCAGGCTACTTTGGACTGTCTTTAGACTTTGAATAAGCAAACGACAATTCCAACTGCAACGTCCTAAATTGAAACGAGCGATAATGGTCCCGAATTAAAGAACGTCTCAGAATGCCACACATGCAAAGCATAACCAGCGAAAAGCAACAAGTGGCAGACAGAGTGTGATGTCACTAATAGGCCACCAGAGACTGTTTTTGAGTCACACCGTTGCAAATTTCATATGATGCATCATTCCACAAAATGGTTTGTTTTCTCCATCATCAAGATATTCAATAGGCTAAGCATATAGCCTTGACTCAAAACAGCTGTTAGGATTATATCAATTTGATTTGTAAAACATGTCACGTGAGGCCATGCTTAAATTCTGCTCACTTCACATTTATTATATTATTACTGTATATTATCTGTAGGCCTATTCATTATTGAATGCTTACCTGGAATTATGTTTTTCCCTATCCTATTTTTAAAGCAGGCCAACCTGCAGGCATGTACATGTAATTGGGCTACAGGAATAGCATGTTTGAACGGGCACTGCACTAGTAATAATAATAAGAAGAAGAAGAAGAAGCAGCTTTATTTGTATAGCACATTTCATACACAGAATGCAGCGCAAAGTGCATTTGGAGCATTTAGCACAACAATAGAGAGAAAAGGGGAAAAAAGATATTTCAGAGATAGATACAACACATACAATACAATTAATGTATGTGCTCTCTCTTCTTGGTCTTAGTTAAAAGTCTAGCAGCAGAGTTCTGTATGCGTTCCAATTTCTTTATATGCTTTTTTGGGAGACCAGTAAAAAGTGCATTGCAGTAGTCTA
>NC_055965.1:25079531-25082031 GCF_018492685.1 Alosa sapidissima | reverse complement strand
GACCGCAGCCTCCTCAGGAAGTACAGCCTGCACTGCCCTTTTATGTAGAGTGCATCAGTGTTGGCTGACCAGTCCAGTTTATTGTCCAGGTGAAGACCCAGATACTTGTAGGTGCTTACCACCTCCACATTGACCCCATCAATGGAGACTGGTAGCAGAGTGGGCTTAGACCTGCGGAAATCCACCACCATCTCCTTGGTCTTTGAAGTGTTGAGTTGGAGATGATTGAGTTTGCACCATTGCACAAAGTCCTCCACTAGGCTCCTATACTCCTCCTCCTGCCCGTTCCTGATACACCCCACAATTGCAGTATCATCAGAAAACTTCTGCATGTGGCATGACTCGGTGTTGTAGCAGAAGTCAGATGTGTACAAGGTGAACAGGACTGGAGAGAGCACAGTTCCCTGTGGCGCTCCGGTGCTGCTGATCACAGTGTCAGAGAGACAGTTCTTCAGTCTGACGAACTGTGGTCGCTCCGTCAGGTAATATGTGATCCAGGTTACCAGGTGAGCGTCCACACCCATCTGCAAGAGCTTGTCTAGCAGTCTGGGGGGTTGGATGGTGTTAAAAGCACTTGAGAAATCATGTGGTAAACTGACACCAGAAAAGGTGGAGATGAGATATTGTGACAAGACAGACGGACACATACACACAGACACACTACCATCCGTTCTGAAACCGTGCTAAACTGGGAGCGCTAATGCGTTTACGAGTGCTAAGTGCTTCAGAGTTAGTGAGATGGAACTTTTTACTTGTTCTCCTTGTGATCCCCCTCTCCGCTCTCGTCCTCCATGGCCTCTTGCTCATCCCCCTCTTTCCCTCCTCCCAGCAGGGCCGAGCGCTTCACCGTCACCGAGGAGAACGGGCGGCCAGAGCCAATGACCTCCAGACCGTCAATCTCCTGAGACAGAGAGAGAGAAAGAAAGAGAGAGAGAGAGAGAGAGAGCAAAAGAGAGATAGGAAAGAGATTTGATTTTGAATTGTACTTTATTGCAATGCAAAACAGCACAAAACTTCAATATCAATAATCAACCAAGTAACAGCACAAATCTTCAATATCAATAATCAACAAAGTAAACAATCAATAATTAACAAAAGTATTGCAGAAGCCCCAACACACAAAAAATAAATAAATAAATAAAAATAAAAACAGAAAGAGAAAGAGAGAGTGAAAGTGTGAGAGAGAGACAGAGAGAGAGAGAGATAGAGAGAGTGTGAGAGAGAGAGAGAGAGAGAGAGAGAGAGAGTGAGACAGGGAGAGAGAGAGAGAGGGTGGAGAGGAGAAATAAGCAGTTATAAAGAGTAAGTGGGGGAAAAACTTAGGAAAACAAATCATTGTGTTAGTCCCATCAAAACCGTAGCCTGCAAAATTAAGGGTCTGGCCACGAATAATGAAAATGGCCCTACTCGAGGGGCGGCACCAAGCATGCATTTGAAAATCTCACTGCACACAATTGGATAACACTACGACCAATGTTTACTGACTGATTTGTTGCAGCGCTGTCGTCATCTGTTTAGCTCGCCTCATGGCCCGCCTATATCAGATACACCGATGTGATTGGTTCCTCGCGATGCAAGGGGTAAAAGTAACATGCATCATTACTCGTTGCCAGAGTGTCTCGCAGAGACAATTCAAATTATGCTTTCGCAAAATCTCTGGATTTCCAGGGTACCAAAACCGGACATTTTAAATGCATGTTAACATGTTTGTTTTTGAAATCCGGCAAGTAATAGGCCTATTAAATACACATTAAGTATGCATTAAAGTATATTTTGTATGTTTTTCTCTAGTCTATCCAATCCACAGGCACGCGCACGCACGCACGCACGCACGCACGCACACACACACACACACACACAGAGATGTGTGTGGACCTTTGGCTGTTACAGGACAGGTCACAGCGTTCTGGTCCTCCATTACTGGAGGAGTGAGGGACAGACTGTGACAGAAAGAAGAGAGACAATGGGAAGAAGAGAGTGATAGAGAGAGAAAAGAGAGAAAGAGAGAGATATGTTTGTTCTATGTATGTCTTAAGGTCATGTATGTCTGCTCTTACGGCCCTGCCTGTGTTCTTGGTACCTTTCAGTCTGAGTCTGCATGGAGAAAGAAGAGAGGAGAGGTGGAGAGAGGAGAGACAGAGAAGGAGAGATAGAGATAAAGAGAGGTGGAGAGAGAAAGGAGAAAGTGTCTTTCCATTAAAGGAGAATTCCGGTGTGATATTGACCTAAAGTGTGTTGAAACATGATACCGAGTGTGAACTTATGTCTCATAGCCCATCTCGGCTTGTCCCCTGCACTCCAAAATCTGGCGCTAGTTAGCCGATGCTACCAACAACTTTTTCAATGGTGGTGCTTCGGCATCGGGCTAGCCATGCAAATAAATCACTGTTTTACACCATTTACGAGGCTCAATGTATCTCCACACTTTATTGGTAGACTTCCGAAGGCCCTGACTTTTAAAACGAGGCATTGAGAACTTTGAAAAAGCACTGGTAGTTTA
>NC_055965.1:25067031-25074531 GCF_018492685.1 Alosa sapidissima | reverse complement strand
GTCAATGTTACTAACTCAAATGTAATGAACAGTGACAACGTCCTCAAAGCAGTTTGACTGTTAGCGGCAAGCCACCAAATTCAACATGAAGAGATGGGCTACCAAACCCTACTTGACTGTGATCACAATTTAAAGGGATTTTTCACCATTTGGGGAATTACACTAATTTCCCACCTCCCCTTGACTTAAACAATTGAGTTTTACCTTTCCCTAGTTCATCCAGCCGTTCTCCTAGTCTGACAGCAACACTTTTAGCTCCAGCTCATTGAATCAGATTAGACTGTTAGCATCTCTCCTATAAGATAACGTTCTAATCTGATTCAATGAGCTGGAGCTAAAAGTGTTACTGTCAGACTCAGAGGCCTGTTAGAGGCCTCTGAGTAGACCTGTTCCAAGACATCGAAGACATAACATACATGTCATATGTACATGTAAGTAATTAACTGGTACACTTAATAGGTTTATTCCACTGTATCAAAGAGTAACAAGGTTGTAGCAGCACAGCACAGCACAACATGTACACTGAAGATAATGAGGCCTTGACTGGAGCTAAGAATGGTTTGTATATCAAATCTATCATGACCAGATTTACCCCATCCAGCAGGTCTCAGGTCAGCTCTTTGCCTCTTTGTCAGCTCTTCAATCGGCATTGAGCGTGTGTCAACCTCAAGGCCTTTAAAACTTGCTCTTTGATGTATTTGTTTTTATTTATGTTTTGCCTATCCATGTTGTCACGTTGCCTTTTATGCATGTGTAACGATCAGACTTTTAAATTCTAACTATTACCATTAAACACGGGTACAAATTGAATTGGCTCTAGATAAATAATAATGCTTTTCACTGACATCGGAATAGACACCACACATACAGTTAACAGGTAGACTTTATGTGAGCAGAAATACGCTTGAAAACAAACAAACACTTATTTCCACACAGTTCATATCGCAAACAACGCAACCAAAATGTCCACGCAGCCTACGCACTTCATGCGCTCTCACAGTCCATCCAAACGAAAATTAACAGAGACTCCAAGAGACTCCGACATAAATCCACCGCAAAGAAGAAAACAGTCTGAATAATCCACGTCCAGTGCAACCCATGTAATCCACAAAGAAAACGTTCAACCCGACGAGGCTTTCGGATAGATGCTAAACAAAAAATAGGATCCTTCTTACCGGATCCCAGCGACTCGACAACGGCAATCTCCAAGCTCAGTCCTGTCTCTCCGGTATGTCTGTGGTTCCGACCTAGAACCACCTTTCGTTGGGATATATTATTTCCACACAAAGTTTGTCCAGGTCTCACGTACACTCCCTGGGTAGGCCTACTGTCCAAAGAAAAAAAAAACCCTGGCCCTCGCGCACCTCCGCGTTTTAAACTTGAATCATATCAGCTGACGCTTGACAGGTCGCTTGCGTCATCTGACAGTTACCATCAGCTGATCAGAGCTAAGACGTACAACAGAATGCAAAATGGTGTTCACGACAGGGCTACAGACTTACATAACATGGAAAAATATAACGGAGAACACTTTTATGTTGGTTATTATTTCATAACACAGACTTAAGAAAAGTGAATCCTAAAATTATGTGGCAGTGCTACACATGTACCGAAGTTTGCTGCACTTTCTGTGATACACTGATGAAGTCCTTGAAAAGTATTTCAATTCATGCTTAGGCTTTCAGCTACTGTATGTTCAATGTGTTTGCAGTTGGTTGTGTGAAGTTCTACTTGGTCATTGGCCACTGGTCACTGTCTGTGAAATGTGACAGGAGAGAGGAAAGGGAATGTGACTCTGCGTCAGAGAAACACTCCCTTAGGGAAGTTTGGCCCGAGGACCGGAGGTGCATGATAATGTGAAGTCCTATGGTTTTTTATGGGATTTTTATTAACTCATTGAGTGCCAAAAACGTAATATTACGTTTTTCCTTCCTATGCGTTGAGTGCTAAAAACGTAATATTACGTTTTTAGCTTTTTTTTTTAAATTACGAAACTAGACACTAACACACCTTATATGTGATTTTATATTGGGAACTCTGTGATGAATGGAAATGAAATATATGACGATCGAAAACTCATGAAAACGCACAATCTGGACATTTTATCTGGACATTTTATCATAACTCGGTTGCCGCTTTGGGTCGAATCAGTGACGCATGCACGTCAGCTCAAAACCAGGCCATTTTCGTGGGTCTATCACTAGGTGGCAGTCTCGCCAGGTCACTTCCCGGAAACTTTACAGGCAACACTTCATATTTCATGAAAGACGTTATATCTCCATTTCTAAAAAAAAACAGCGATTTTGATGAAAACCAGCCACTAAGAGCTTAAAGTCTCACCTTTCAAACGAGCCATTGTATGTGTCCATAGCTATAACACAGAATATGCTGTGGCTGTACAAAAATCATCAACAATGGTCTAGATTGCTGGCACTCTAGGACAAAGCTTCCGAAAACATCTTGGCATTCAATGAGTTAAAGGTGCTGTAAGTGTTGGCCAACGTCACTTCTGTTGACGTTCAAACAAAACAGAGAGATAGCTTGCTGTTTGTGGATCCTCGGCTGTCCACAGAGATTTTTTTTTTGACAGTGTATTCAGGGGACAGGCAGCTAGCAGATGGTGAGGAGATGTTTGTAATATGTGACAAAAAATGTTTTAGCTTAGAAACCGTGTAACATCACTTAGAGCACCTTTAATATGATGACCTAACTCCACAAATGTATAGACTTTTTTTTATTCCATGATATTCCAAAAAGATCTGTGGGAACCCTGTAGTGTGTGTGTGTGTGTGTGTGTGTGTGTGTGTGTGTGTGTCTCTAACCGGCTGGTTGAAGTCAAGCTCTCTCAGCACGTCCTTTAGCTCCTCGCGGCGCTGCCTGAGGTACAGACTGCTGTCCCACGTACGACTCACAGACACCTCCGGGGCTACATTGCCTATAGAGAGGGAGAGAGACAGGAAGAGAGGGGGAGAGAGAGAGAGATAGAGAAGAGAGAGGGAGAGAGGGAGAGAGACAGGAAGAGAGGGGGAGAGAGAGAGAGATAGAGAAGAGAGAGGGAGAGGGGGAGAGAGAGGGAGGAAGAGAGGGGGAGAGGGAGAGAGATAGAGAAGAGAGAGGGAGAGGGGGAGAGAGAGGGAGGAAGGGAGAGAGAGAGAGAGCCAGGTCGAGACAAGACTAAATTCGAGCTTACAGACGTGTTTGTGTGTGTGTGTGTGTGTGTGTGTGTGTGTGTGTGTGTGTGTGTGTGTGTGTGTGCGTGTGTGCGCGCGCGTGTGTGTGTGTGTACCTGACTGCTGGCGTATGGTGTGCGGCTGAGCGACGTGCGTGATGGGGGGCGGGTCCCCTCTCTCCGTCTGGGTCAGTGTGGCGGTGATGCCGCTTATCTCGTCGCCATAGCGCTGAGGCAGATTCCAGAACTCACTGCCCACTCGATAACCCTGAGAGATAGAGAGAGAGAGACAGAGAGAGAGATAGGGTGAGGGAGAACAAAATAGGAGAGGTGTTGACAGGATGTACAAGCACTTGAAAAGCCCAAGAAAAGGAATGGTTAGTGGTTAAGGAAGTAGGGCAGATAAGTAGGGCAATAGTGTGTGTATGGGGAGGCGTCACAAGGAGCTGAGCTAGAGAAGAGGACAGAAGAGAGCGTGGGGGGGGGGGGGGGGGGGGGGGGGTCTTCTAGGAGAGAGGAGAGGAAGAGATGTTTGAGGAGAAAGAGTGTTTTGAGGGAGAGGCAAGATCGTTGGGGGGGGGCGGTCTTCTAGGGGAGAGGAGAGAAAGAGAAGGTTGCCGGTTCGAACCCCGACCAGTGGGCCACGGCTGAAGTGCCCTTGAGCAAGGCACCTAACCCCTCACTGCTCCCCGAGCGCCGCGTAGTGTTGGGTTGAAGGGTATTGGGGCTCACGTGTCCTGAGTGCTGTGTTGGGTTGAGGGGTGTTGGGGGTTACGTGTCCTGAGTGCTGTGTTGGGTTGAGGGGTGTTGGGGCTCACGTGTCCTGAGTGCTGTGTTGGGTTGAGGGGTGTTGGGGGTTACGTGTCCTGAGTGCTGTGTTGGGTTGAGGGGTGTTGGGGCTTACGTGTCCAGAGTGCTGTGTTGGGTTGAAGGGTGTTGGGGCTTACGTGTCCAGAGTGCTGTGTTGGGTTGAGGGGTGTTGGGGCTTACGTGTCCAGAATGTAGCGTTGGGTTGAGAGGTGTTGGGGCTTACGTGTCCAGAGTGCAGGGCTGGCAGGCCTTTGCTGATGAGCTCCCTCTGCTCCTGAGTCTGCCTATAGAGGTTGGACTGGTTCATCAGCAGCTGCTTCACTGGCCTTTGCAGCAGCCCTGCGGCACCACAAAAGACTCATGGGATATGTAGGCTAAATGTAACACACACACTCATGGAACATGTAGGCCACAGAGATCACGGGATATGTAGGCTAAATGGAACACGCACTCATGGAACATATAGGCCACAGAGATCACAGACTCATGGGATATGTAGGCTAAATGGAACACACACTCATGGAACATATAGGCCACAGAGGTCACAGACTCATGGGATATGTAGGCTAAATGGAACGCACACTCATGGAACATGTAGGCCACAGAGATCACAGACTCATAGGATATGACTGTCGCAGGGCACAGATTCATAGAACATGTAGATAAATAGATAGATACTTTATTGATCTCCAAGGGGAAATTCAAAGTGTATGCCAAAAAGTACAGTGACTCATAAGATACAGCTGTTTAGGTGCACAGACTCATGGGACATGTAGGCTACACAACATGAAACCACAAGGCCAAATTGTCCAAAAAAACTACTGAGACCAAATGGCAAACATTGAGAGCTAATTGGCACAGATAATTCAAGCGAAATTGCATACAATTGTCCAACACAGGCGTCTTAGACTGAATGTATTCTCACTAAATGTAGAGGCCTTCAACTTCTATAAACCCCTGAGTGTTTTTTCTTCTTTACAAAAACTCATTATACAGTATCAGTAGATTTCAAAGTGGCAGTCGTGGCCTACTGGTTAGGGCTTCGGGCTTGTAACCTGAAGGTTGCCGGTTCGATTCCCGACCAGTAGGAACAGCTGAAGTGCCCTTGAGCAAGGCACTTAACCCCTCACTGCTCCCCGAGCGCCTCTGTAGCAAGGCAGCTCACCGCTCCAGGTTAGCGTGTGCTTCACCTCACCGTGTGTTCACTGTGTGCTCTGTTCACTAATTCACAGATGGGATAAATACAGAGACCAAATTCCTTGTATACTTGGCCGAGAAACCTGATTTACATTTCACCATATGTCAACGTTCAATCATGTTCATAGCAACCTCAGTGTCGTTCAGTATAACCTCACTGTTCCCTCTCAGAGTTTCTGACACACACACACCCCTTGACTTTCTCTGCTGCAGCTCGCACTACACACGCTGTACCCTGCCTTACTGTAATTCAGCATGAACACAGCGCTCTCATGGCCACTGACGTTATTATACAAGAAAATACTTACCTTTGCTAACTGCACACATCACTGTGTGCATATCTCAAGGTCATGCAAAAAAAAACAAAAAACATACTGTATATTGACTTTGAGTCTGAATGAGAACCTTTGTGTATGACCCGAGTGACACTGTGTAAGGCAGCAGAGATACTTTTTTTCAGGAGCAAACCAAACTCATCAACTTCATCAAGGCTGGGGGAAAAAAAACAAAAAAAAACACAACCATCACCTTCTAAGAGTCCTTCAAGAATAATACTCTACCAAGATCAAAAAACAACCCCAACACCAAAGGGATGGCTTGTGTCATGACATGTATTTGAGGCTCTGCTCTGAGAATGGAAAACTGGGATTCTAACTTTCTGGGGTGCACTAAACATACTAAACAAACTCACTAAACAGGTGCACACATAGGGCACGACCTTAAACTCACTAAACTGCTACAGGGTCTATAATGCCTTATCCTCAAAAACCCATTGCATTGTGAAGGTATTACAGTAATTCCCTGTGTATTAGACACACTGGCCCTCATTTATCAACCGAGCGTAGAAACCAGCATAGATCTGAGTGCAGATTTCCTCTTATGACAGGGCTCACGTGTGATTCATCAAACTTTCGTATAACTCCAATTCCAGCGTAAAAATGTGTGTGTTGATAAATGTGGCGGCTGGAAACAAGCAAATGTAAATCATAAATGTAAATAAGGTTTCTAAGCCAAGTATACTTGTGCACGGAATTTGGTCTCTGCATTTATCCCATCCGTGAATTAGTGAACACTCAGAGCACACAGTGAACACACAGTGAGGTGAAGCACACAGTAACCCAATGGAGTGAGGTGCCTTGCTCAAGGCAGGGTTCCTACACATTTTCCCAAAAAAAATTCCATACTTTTTCCATACTCAAATTTCCAAACTTCTCGGTAGATTTTTCTGACCATATTCTCGACATGGCGGTCACATCTGGTTTGGGATAACTCGGTGAAAACAAAGGTATGGACAACTGAAGTGAATTAAAAAATGACACTTAATATTCGTCCATTTAGCTGGGTCATTTTTAGTTGTATCTTAGTTGTACCATAGTTGTATCCTGACGATGGGGACTGACAGCTACACAACAGTAGGAATGGTTCGTTATGACCTGAGTGAAGTGATTAGTACTGTAGATGCAATAGTCTGGAACCACAAATATTTTTCCATACCCTTGTTTCTTTTTTCCATACTTATCCAGACCTGGAAATTACTAAAATCAAATTCCATACTTTTCCAGGTTTTCCATACTGCGTAGGAACCCTGTCAAGGGCACTTCAGCCATGGATGTGGGCATGTGAGAGCAGTGCTCAACCAATTCCATGAATTCAACTCTTCAACTTTCCAATCCACCGTCAATTTACTGCTGCACGGTGCTATGCCGCCTGAAAGACTTGCGTACACGAGTTGAGACTTCACGTGAGATTCAAGCGTAGCCACCGCTCACGTTCAAATTGATAAATACCATGCTTTTTGTGGAAATGAGCGCACGCCTGTCCTACGTCTGTTTTATGTCGTACACACGTTTCAGAAATGAGGGCCAATGTGTTTTAGGCTAATAAAAAAAACAACAACTTGTATTAACCTCAGTTTATTTAACATTACTTTATTGGTCATTTATTTAACATGACTTTAGTTGTCATAACTCTCCGTGAACTGGGGGTCCTCTGATTTCTAAGAGACCATATCTCATTAGACGACTTTCGAGGGGCGTGCTGTTGCATAATGGTCACCTACTATTCATAAGAAGAGCCCTTCGTACAAATGAAACACACAATAATACCCTAAAGCCTGAGGCCTGATCACTGTGTAGGGTGCTCATGGGAAATGTAGTCCTATTGGTGCAGAGACTCACGGGAGATGAAGTCCTGCTGTCGCCACCTCTCAGACATGCAGTCATTCCAGTGCTGCAGGGCGTGGCTCTGGAAGTTGCCATGGTCACAGGGATGGGGCGTGCGCTCTGACTCGCCACCGTGTTCTCCAGCCAATTGGGAGAGTTGGT
>NC_055965.1:24802031-25057031 GCF_018492685.1 Alosa sapidissima | reverse complement strand
ACAAACACACACACAGACAGAAACACACACACACACACACACATCCTCAATCTCTCTCACACACACACACACACACACACACACACAGCTGTTTGCACCTTTGAAGCCTGTTATTAACATGTTCACAACCCAGATAGGAGATTGTATCACCGTGATCCAGTTTCCGCAGATCTCTGCCCCCTGCTATCTCCTTGTAACTGCAGCCCACCAAGTAGCCTATTCGCCACTGAACTGTGACACGGCAAGTGCCTAGCCTCGCCAAAAAAAAAAAACGGATGAAAAGGTGTTAAGTGGACCACGACCACCATTCGCTTGTGTTGCACCCCTTTGATTGATTGACAAACAGTTCCTTTTCTGCTGAAATTCTAGGTCGCGGATGAGAGGTGAAAGTTACCAAACAATACCTCTCATTGTGGTTTTAACTATAATTATAATTGACTAATAATAGTTAATTGACTAATTAACTATAATTATGTTTGACTTACTTGGTCGTTAACGCAATTCCTCAATAGCTATAAGGGATTAGATATTGCATTAGCTTAGTGTGCCACATTAAAATGACCGGATATGAAAATACCAAGGAAACGTTAACGTTAACGTTAACGCAACTTTGCATTACTTTCAAGCAAATGTCTATTTCCTGATTAGATTCCAGACTACACAAAGGTTCTGACAACAACGTTTGTAAAAGCCCAAACAATAGCACTGCCAAGGCCACTCTTCCTTTTAGGCTACTTACCTGGCGGAGATCGCGGCCTTGTTTCTTTCCTGGAAACTTTACTTGTTGATTTGCCGAGACTTGCCATGTTCCAGTCTTTAGCTTGTTAGCAACAGCTAGCCTTCTGTCATTAACTAGCACGTTAGTCCAAGCTACCCCTCCTTTACTTACACTCTAGCAAATGCAGTGTTCACATCATTACATGTAAACAGTTTGAACTCATTAGGTAGCTTTTCAGTTCTGTTTGTGGTTAGGAAAGTCGTTATCTTCGTTGACAGATTTCCTGGTTCTGCTTGGGTGTATTTACTGTGGTCTGTATCTATGGCAACAGACGCGTCTGCAACATACAGGGTTGGAGCGCATAGGCCTTTGGTAGGCTTGCACTTATGCAGTATGGTGGTGCAGCGGCCACAGGAGAATACAGCAGACCCGGCGGCAGACACAAATTCACGGACGGGCATTACACCTTTCCAGGGGGGGCACTGGAACTTAAATTGATCACGGTAGTTTAAGCTTACACTTGACAAAACATTCCAATATGAAAATGTAGATCCAATTGTTGTAAAATGGTGCAGTTGAGACTGGAGCTATAGTCATATAAAAAAAAAATGCAAAAATAAATCCGCAGATAAAACCAAAATCCTCGTTCATTTGCTAACCACTTTCAGATAGAGTGTTAGGGAGTTAGCCCCGAAGTTACGGGAGGGAGGGGAGTAAGCTCCCTGTTCTCCGACTAGGTCAGAAGAAAAAAACTGTAGCCTAAAGGTTAAAGCTATCAAACAAACACAGAAACTACTAGGCATACTTCTACTAACTACGATATGAGATATAGCCTACCTGCGAGCCGATAAGCTATATTTGTCATCGGATGACAGGGGTTAGTGCAGAAGTGAAGTAGACTGCGCCACGTAACCTCCTCTCCATGGTGAAGGGCTTACCTAATGTTCCTGATTGATTAGCTACGGAATAATACAGATTTTACAAGTTTTATTTGCTACTTGCTAGACTGACAAACGTATAGGCTAGGCCTACATTTAATAAGTGTTCAAAATAAATCTATGGGATTGGGGTTGGTTGGACCAGCCAAGCTCGTCCAGGGCGGGCACAGATGACTTCCAGGACGGGCCTGGCCCCCCAGAGCCCCCCCATGCCGCCGGGACTGGAATACAGTCAGATCAGTAAAAACAAATCAAAAGACTAAACTTGACAGTAGAGACAGTAGGATCCTAAAGATACAATACAAATGAATAGATGAAGTGCACGTGCGCAATTCATTAGGCCAGAACATTTGAAGACCACAAATATTTTCCATTAGGCCTACAACCAAAGATTCTAGATTACAACCATGCTTAATTAAAAATATATATATAATGATTCATTTTGGAATAAATTAACCTCATATCCACTGATCTATCTATCTATCTATCTATCTATCTTGAATTTCTCCTAGGGATCAATAAAGTAGCCTATCTATCTATCTATCTATCTATCTATCTATCTATCTAACTAGGCCTATCTAGCCAGAGAGAATACAGATCATTTTTTATCAACTTTTCAGTAAAACATTGCATTTTCCAGAAAACCACCTGTGGCAGTCTCGATATTCTTAAAGTGATCACATATTAATCTTACCGAAAATTAATCAAAATATAGTCCCTAATATGACATTAAATAGTTTCAAAGGCTATACATAGGCCTGCAAAATACTGATGACACACACCATCAATGACCCACAACAGAGAAATCATGGGTGGGGCCAATTTGCTTATGAATAGAAAGTCACAGCCTCAATTGAGAGTTAATGTTGTTCAAAGTTGGTCTCATGGATCTTAATTTTCTTTTTCATAACAATTAGTGTTTTATGAAATTTAAACTCATATGACGCTAACTAGTGGTGTAGCCTACAGGGCTACACAGTATACCCACTTAAAAAGCATCACCAGCTCAATATATCCACTTAAAATAGGCAATGATTTGTATTAAATCCGTGGGGATTGTGGGGGCAGCAGTGGCCTATTGTTTAGGGCTTCGAGCTTGGAGCCGAAGGGTTGCAGGTTCTATCCCTGTCCAGTGAGAGATGCGGCAAGGCACCTAACCCCTCACTGCTCCCCGAGCGCCGCTGTAACAAGGCTGTTCCGGGTTAGCGTGTGCTTCACCTCACTGTGTTCACTGTGTGCTCTGTATGTTCACTAATTCACGGATGGGATAAATGCAGAGACCAAATTCCTTGTATAAGCAAGTATACTTGGCCTATAAACCTGATTTACATTTACATTTGTACATTATTAACATTTGGGGTTGATCACAATATACCTGCTACAGCTAACTACATCACAGTATAGGGTACCCACATGACTGATGCCGACCTAATATGAATTGTTTACTGTGTGTGTGTCTGAGTGTGTGTGTGTGTGTGTGTGTGTGAATAAGAGAGAGAGAGAGATAGAGAGAGAGACACACACACACACACCCGGCCCCGCAGGACCTAAAGTCCAACAGTTCTATAGCACCTGTTGTCTGTCTGCCATGTGTACAGCTATGTGCATACCATGATGTTGCTGTTGGATAAAAAGCTAATTTTGGAAATAAATAAATGTTAATGTAAAAAATAAATAAATGTAGCCTATCACAATAAATATAAAATGTAAATAGTGTTGTTTGCACTATCACATTAAACTTTAGGTTAAATTGTTTGTCTTTTCAGTTTTTTAGTTTTTG
Source organism: Alosa sapidissima (assembly GCF_018492685.1). NCBI lineage: Eukaryota > Metazoa > Chordata > Actinopteri > Clupeiformes > Clupeidae > Alosa > Alosa sapidissima. The sequence goes on along the minus strand of NC_055965.1, from coordinate 25,053,595 downwards.
TAGCCCAATTGCAACTGTTGTATTTAGTATATCATATTCTATATTGTCATGTTGTAGCCTATATGTCTTTTATCTTCATAATAGAGTGGCACCACTGGCTGTAATCAATTTGATAAATAGGCTATGGAAAAGAAAATAAATAAATAAAAATCCTTGTCACACAAGACTGTTTGTCTCCCCTAACGGATTTAATGCTATTTCAAAAAACGAGTGCTTTGTGGATACTTTAACATGTGTTTCCTGTCACATAACCTACCTGTTTATGCTATATGGTACCAAACAGCAGAACGTCCCCCCGACTTTTTATTATACGAACGCACAGCTCTAGAAGTCGAGTCCCTTTCAAAACAGTTTCTAGGACTCCGTGAAAACGTTATGTTCTCTCCGGGTACACCGCTAGCGTTGCGCACCCGTCAATCATCGCTGGGGTCCAGTGTTTGCCAAACCAACCAGGATGCAGGGAGAGACGCGTGGAGACTCATTAGTGGGAGGGATTAAAGTAGAGGCTATATAGCTGCTTCGGAGGAGTTGACAGCCAGCGAGCGAGTTGAGAGTTGAGCAGACGGAGTCTCTGAAAGTTTCAAAAAGAAGGCTGGAGCGGATTACTGGGACACAGGAGCCCAGTGAAACTATATCCGAATCCGGTCCGGCCATCGCACTCTTACCACAACAAACACAAAGCAATGGAGATGAAGGAGCCTGTCAGCGTTTCTACGCAGAACTCCAAAAACACTGCACGGCCGACGCTCCAGTGCTCTGGGTCGCCGTTTCCCGGCGGGAGCGGCGTGGGCTCCTCGAAGGTTCTCCTGGCATACAAGAGCGCCACGCAGCATCTTACTGCGCCGGGACTGAAGGTATCCAACATATCCAAGGCCGGCATGGGGATCCTTAAGCTGGCCACATCGCAGTGGAAGCACCAGGAGAAGAAAGCGAGATCCCGCTCGTCCAGCGTAGGCAACAGGTGCACGACGTCCTCCACCGAGCGCAGCCCATGCAAGCGATCTGCGCTGGATCAGCTGGCGGCGCTGGTGCTCAACGGGCAATCTCGACTGCAGCAGCTGGCGCAGGAGCAGCCACGCCAGGATGCGTCCGGCTCCACCAAGCCGCAAAACTCCTGGCGCATCGTGGTGCTGGGAGCGCCACGCGTCGGCAAGACCTCCATCCTGCGGCGGTTCCTCCGCGACGGCTTCGATGAGCAGTACGAGCCCACATCCGAAGACTTCCATCGGAAACTGTACGACATCCGAGGGGAGACGTACCAGATCGATATCCTTGATGCCTCTGGAGAGAGGAGCTTCCCCGCAAAACGCAGACTCTCCATCTTAACCGGTGCGTAAAGATATTAGCCAAATGACCATTTCATATTTATCACATGCATAAGGCTAAACAACAAGTATTTATTGTTTTGAAACGTGAACAAACAAGTTAATAAAATATTTAATTGCACTGTGTGTCGATAGAAGAATAGAAACAAAAAAGCAAAAGTGTGTTGAGTCTGAGGCGTGTTTGTTCTGTAACTTTAATAACCCGGTCTCTTTTCTGTAAATTCTGTTCTCTCCTGCAGGCAACATCTTCCTGCTTGTGTTCAGCCTGGACGATCGCAAGTCCTTCGAGGAGGTGCGCGCGCTGCGCACCGAAATCTTGGCGGCCAAAACCGCTCTGCTCAAATCCAAAGAGCGCGCACGAGTCCCCACCGTGATATGCGCCAACAAAGCGGACCTTCCCGAAAACGAGTGGGCCGTGTCCCGGGACGAGATCATGGAAGTGTTCGGGGACGGCTGTGCGTTCTTCGAGACCTCCGCCAAAGACAACGTGAACCTGGAGCAAGTGTTCGAGGCGCTGGCCCGACGCGGAGGACTGCCGCTGGAGACTGGACCCTCGCAGCACCGCAAAGTGTCCATACGCTCTTACCAAGCGCTGCGAGCGGGCCGGCAGCCCGGTCGAGGAGCAAATAAGTCTACCGGGTTCGAGATGCCGTGCGGGGCCCTCTACCCTCTCGCGCGCAGACCGAGCTTCAGCACCGACCTCCGGCTGGTCCTCGGGCCGCACGCATCATCGGGGAAACCGAGCAAACCACTTGAGAGATGCCAAATTCAATGAGACTGAAGAAAATAGACAGAGACGATGGTTGGAAGATGGCGAGAGAAAGACAGACAGACAGAGCTAGAGAGAGTTACTTGGACATCATAGAACTAGTTATTCAGTGTTTTATGGTGAAGTATCTGAAACAGGAGTAGACTAGCGCATTGTAGATCCGTATGGCTTGCTCCTACAGTCACTGCTGTTTTAAACCACGTGTGTGCATGTGGTTTTACCTTTTCTTGCCTGACACAGATGTTTACTTGTCAATCAGTTTGGTATTCAGACACAGGGCACTTTGGATTCAGAAGTTTGTGGATCTGGCGTTTTTGTAAATGTAAATTACACCGAATTATTGAGATTTTAAATAAACAATTTTGATACCAGGAAATCGACCCAGTGCAATGTTTGACACTGCTCACCTCATACACTGTGTGTGTGTGTGTGTGTGTGTGTGTGTGTGTGTGTTTGCATGATTAATTTCTCATTCTCAAACGGAAAGACAATACAAGCGTAGGTGGATTTTTGTTGAATCAGAGTACTCAGCATTGCGTAACACCCCTCAGCTCACCACTGTTAGCATAGCCGCCACTCCACAACGCGCGAGAGCTGAAGCACCATCGTGACAGGCTCTGGCGCGCTAGAAATCAGCAACCCGGGCCCTCTTCTGAAGTAAGTGATGCACAACCGGCCGAGCGCAATACATTAAGTCACAGTGAAATCTAGCATTATGCAATAACATTGCAGATAAAAAATACTGAAATATTTATTTCCAGCATTTATATACAAAGCAAGATGTATATGTGTTTGTTTTTCATTCCTGAGGACACAGACAACAGGTTATAAAGACATGTATGGTATTACTGTGTGTCGTTAGCATCGACAGCACTGCCAGGTTAAGATTGATATACCCCTTTGAATTTGAATGATAAACCCCTTGTCAAGATTTGAATTTCCCCTGGGGATCAATAAAGTATCTATCTACCTATCTATCTATATACTCCACATTGCTCCACTCCGGCCATGTATGGTGGTGAAATACTGGGGTGAAATTAGGGGAAACAAGTGGAACAGCGCAATTCATCTCTCTCTCTCTCTCTCTCTCTCTCTCTCTCTCTCTTACCATCTATCTATCCATCTATGTCTGTCAGTCATGTAAAAATCTGATAAAGAGCAAAGACGAGAGAGAGAGTGATGACACAACAGGACACAGAGATGGCAATGAGTGACTGCATAATCATAACAGGTTGGGAAGAGACTATTCAGACTTGTGAATGAGGCATGATTGGTTTTGCTTTGAATACAATGGTGCTTCAATACCCGCACAAACGCTAACCTGCCATAAATGCAGGTTACATCAACCCACTTTACACTGACACACATACATACATTCTCAGACACACTCACAGACACACACACACACACACACACACACACACACACACACAAACACACACATACAAACTCATGTCTGTTTTCTTTCTCTCTTCCTCCATCTTTCTCTCTCTCTCTCTCTCACACACACACACACACACACACACAGCACAATTCAAACAACACCAGAACAAACAACAAAAGAATGTAAACAAAACAAGTCAATGACAAGTCTTGTTTTGTAATGACAAGTAAGTCAAGACAATGACAAATGTTAAAGTATTGTCCCAGATTCTTTCCTCAACTGGATTGAAATACAATTTAAAGTAAAGCATAAGTATTATATATATATACTCTTTTGATCCCATGAGGGAAAATTGGTCTCTGCATTTACAGTAAGTAAGTATAAGTATATATACTCTTTTGATCCTGTGAGGGAAATTTGGTCTCTGCATTTATTCCAATCCGTGAATTAGGGAAACACACTCAGCACAGTGAGGTGAAGCACACATTAATCCCGGCGCAGTGAGCTGCCTGCAACAACAGCGGCACTCGGGGAGCAGCGAGGGGTTAGGTGCCTTGCTCAAGGGCACTTCAGCTGCTTCCTACTGGTCGAGGTTTGAACCAGCAACCCTCCGGTTACTCTCTGACTGCAACCCGTAGGAAGGCGTGTGGGAAGTTCTCCTTTAGGATGTTAGATATGTGCAGTAGGATATGAGCATTAGAAGACTTTCACCTTGTATTGTAATAATCTTCTCCTTACAATACTATGTTATTGTATCTATCTGCATTTGTGTGTATGTGAGCATGAGTATTAGTCTCTTCCTCTCGCTCTCTCTATGTGTGTGTGTGTGTGTGTGTGTGTGTGCGCGCGCACAAAAGTAATGATTCAAGAAATGTACCAAGGCGACTGAGAAAAACTGTAACACAGTGCCTCATGTGGTGCAAAATGGCATTAGAGTCGGCCCTGGCACTGTGGTTTGCAATAGATATCTGGACAACACAGAGCAGCAGGTGTATTGGACTTTGCATTGAATCGATTGTTTCTTCACATTCTGTTGCTATTTCTAAATCATGTTGAAAGTTTAAAATGAAAAGATGCATATGATGAACACAATAATCATAGCATGTTTAATTTTTTTAAGGGTGTCATTGTCTTGGTGTTTTCTACAGAAAAACAGACTGAGAAATAGACAGACAGAGACAAACAGACAGATAGATATACTTTATGTGTGTATCAGTGCTCTAGTTCCTTGTAATGCAACAGAGGGCCAGTTCATATGTGTCAAATCTATGCACACACACACACAATCACAGAGAGAAAGAGACACAAACACACACACACACACACACACACACACACACACACACACACACACAAAATGAGAATTGTGATCCAGGAGGATAATTGTGGAATGATATTGTCTATCTGAATAGCCCACCGTGATCTAAATGTCGGTGCAGCTTTTCTTCTCCTTATGCTCTGACACATTTTCACTTCCAATTTTCAAAACAGCTTTGTAGACACACACACACACACACACAGAAAGAGAGAGAGAGAGAGAGAGAGAGAGAGAGAGAGAGAGAACACACATACACATACACAAACACACATACACAAACACACATACACACACACACACACACCCACAAACACACACTCCCCCACATACACATGTGCACACATACACACACACACTCACACACAAACATCAAACCACCACCTCACCCCCCCCCCCCCCCCACCTCCCCTCTGAACCACACACACTCCACACAAACCCCCACACACATGTGAAAGATAAAAACAGATCATGGCATTAGTCCTGAAGCTCCGCCCCCTCAGGGTCCCTCGGACGCGTGCCACTCAGGCACATTGCCGCGGCCCCGTCGCCCTGGCAACCATACAGCACAACAGAAACGTGATGGCACTACACTCTATGTGGTGGGCCTGACATACTGCATACTGTGTGGTATCTGTTGAGTTCTCAAGCACACATAAACACACACACTCTCACACACACGCACGCACGCACACACACACACACACACACACACACACACACACACACACACACACACACATGAACACACACACACACACACACACGCACGCACACATATTAGGTTAGTATAGGTTAGCACTCTCACACACACACACACACACATGAGTAGGCACTCACACATACACACACACATACACACACACACACATACATATAAGCATGCCCTGACCCTCAAGCTTTTTGACCCACATACTGTATGTACACGTGCACACACAGTGACTCAGGACTCAGGATCTTGATTCCCAGACCCACAAACACACACACACACTCTCTCACTCTCTCACACACACACACACACACACACACACATATAAACAAACACCTAAACTCAATCAGTTGCCAGCAAATACATCTCCACACGTGTAGCGATAAACACACACACACACAAAAACACAAAGAAACAGCACAAACCTTCTTGTCTGAAAGAAGGCTTTCCTTCATGAATCATCAAACTATCAAAAGGTCAAAGCAGTCTGGTTTTTCTTTCCTTTTTTATGTAACCTTCCTGTACCTCAATTCAATTCAGTTCAACTTAAGAAAGCTTTATTGGCATGAACATTTCTTGCCAAAGCTCAATTACGTGTACACATAGAAGGATAACAAGAAAAAGAACATGTTTAACAGGGAATTAAGTAAGACATAAAGGTAGAACGACAATTCTTTTAATAAAAACAAACATCCAACATTGTTGGTTGTTGTGGTCTCACTGGCTGTCTTTCAGGTTATGGCGGGCTGCTACAAATTTTGCAGCCAGAATGGCCACTTCCTCGTTATCTCCGAGGATGTAAGGCAATTTTGTCTCATTTGTCCAGGTTCGAAACTCAGGGAGGATTGAATTTAATTTATTGAATGCCATTGTTCGTATTTCCTTATATTTCGGGCAATCTGTCAAGAAGTGGAGCTGTCTCCACAGTGCCCAGGCTGCAGTGCGAGCACAGCCTCTCCTCTCTGGGCAGCCAGGTTTGCCTGTATCTGCAATTTTCAATAGAGAGACTGAGTCTGTACATTGAGTCTGTACATTGCCATAGTTTTCCTGAGATTTGGGTCTAAAAGTGTACTCAGGTAAGTAGCCATTTTGTAGTCATGTTTTAGGGCAATTTAAATTGTGTTTTGGTGACTTCTCTCCGATAGATGTCATTTTCCTTTCTTAGTGTTTGTAATTTGGTTGGGTCAAATTTGTCTTGCTACTGTAACATTGTACTGGGCCTCAGTGATGTGGGATGGTGTGAGGTCACCGAGTCTCCAGTTGGCTAAGTGGGCTCCCTCCCCGGTTTTGGGGACATCTTCCTCGGCATCCGGAGGACACCTGTGCAGAACTCTGCATGCAGGACTTCGGTTGGATGTTTATCCCAGTTTGAGAACTCATACTCCAAATCCCACACCTCACAGCCATATCGTGCAATGGCTCAATTACAGTTTTAAATCTTAATCTTAATCCAAATTCTAATTGATAGCTCTAATCTAATCGATCTTTTGATGGCATGTAATGGTGTTTTTGCCTTGTCTTTAAGTTCCTTCATAGCCAAGATAAAGTGCCCTGTTGTAATGAGGGTTATGCCTAAGTAGGTATAGTTGTCTGATCAACTTTGCTGTTGCCTATTCATACTGCAAAGTAGCCTATGAATTGACCGTTTCTAGAGACTTCCATTATCAGCATCATAGTTGTTCCCACAAGGCTTCCATTTTAACATTCCATATGTAAGGGATAACGGCTGCCAAGGTGTCCTGTTATACGGAATTAATGGACGAGGGCGAGGGGCAAAAAACTACCCTAGGGGAGTTGCCTCTGCCCGAGTCCATTAATTCTGTATAACTGGACAAACCTCGAATGCCGTTATCCCGCTTATCACCCGGTTGCCACTGTAAAGCAAAGGAAACACGCGGTTCCGTTTAAAAAGAAGCTCCCTAGTTCAGGTTGTTGGACAACTTCCATTGGCCCTATAGCAGTGATAGCATGGACAGTCAGCTTGTTTACAGTTGATTCCATTGTTGCAAAGCTTGCCTCCAGGCTCAACCGTTGTCCTACTATCGTTGTTATAGTTACAATTCATAAGCATTGATATGGAACGGCGATTAAACTTTTTTTACCAGATCTACTTCATAGGTGTCCCGTTATTCAGAATTAAAAGCCACCCCGCCAGCCAATCAGAAAAGAGTATTTCTTCTCTCTGGGTGATAAGTTATCTTAATGAAGCGGAAGTAGATTGGGAACAAAATAGAACGTTCAAGCATTGTTTTTGTTTTTCTTGTTAACCCCAGAGCCACATAAAGGTAACCCTTAGGAGTACCGGAATGTTGGGAAATGAACGTTCTAAAGAATATCTGGGTTCATTGAATTCAACATAGAATTTTAAAACCTTCAATTGTTGCGGAACTTAGAATGTTCAAAAACCTACATTTTTTTTGGTATCAGAACTAATATGGTGGTAATTAGCCTAGGCTATTTCGTAATGTCATTAAAGCGTTCAAATAGAGTCCCGAAGAGTGACGTAGCGTTTCCATGACGGCAGAATCACTGGATCTAAACAAACTTTCGAAGTGGCATAAATAGCATTGAATGTAGACATGTGGCATCATTTCTAGCTAATAAAAATAAATATATCCATTTAAACGTGTTTTACCTGCTAGGCAGCAGCTTAGCCACATAACACGGGTTCCCTGGCAGGTGTAATAGAAAGAAACAAAATTCCAGTGGATATTTCACGTCTTCTCAAAGACTGGTGGCTGTTAAGAGCGACGTTTTTTGCCAAAAAAATAAAGCCAAAACACTTCCGTGAATTTAAGGATTTTAACCGCATGCTGTGAAGTTACATGCAGGTCTCTTTTACGGAGGAAACCCATGCTAAAATAAAACTCTGTAGTCACGAATTTGATCGTGTTGGTATGAATATATGTTGTAGTATGTGATTCCTACAGTGTAAAAAAAGATATACTAACGTCTTAGAAACGTTGTAAAATGATTGAAATAGATTAAGAAAGCCACCGCTATGGTGATTTCTAATGGTAGATTGATTTGTTTAGATCCAGGGAAATTGCTGCCTTGGCAACGCTACGTCATGGCTTCGGGACTCTATTGGCAATCACTTTTGATAATTAAAAGCTGGCAAAGAATTTGCCTCTAAATGGCTAAGATCTATAAATGGGTGAGCATGGTGGTGTCCAGTAAGCGACCAACTAGGCCTATGGCAGCGATCCAACGTGTCCTTGTATTGAATCAAAAACGGCGCCGGCCGCGGAGCTGTGTAGTCCATGTCGCTCCATAGCTCTTTTTTGTTGCTGTTGCACAAGTTATTCCGAAAGCTGGAAAACAGTGTCACCTTGTGCAAGCTCACCTCGTCCAGCAACACTTCAAGTTCCTCTGACGAGAAGCTTGGTGCCCTTTTTTACGTTGCTTCCCCACCATACTGTATCTAACTCTCTCTCTCTGTTCATTGTAGATAGGTTGCTTTTTATTGAAAACATTAACCAATGGCAATCAATACCACATTAAACAGAAGTAACTGCAGCTGCTTGCCAATCAATTCTAATTGTAAGGTACCTTACCATTAATATAAAAGTGTATTACATAATGTTTAGAAGTCGTTAAACCCATCTCAAGAGGCGGCACAAGTGGCACAACGGGATAAGGAGGGTGGATGATTAGCGAGGAATAGGCCTACCCGGTTAGTCTACCTGTCACAACATATCGTGTGAACATATTACTGACAGTTTGATAATTTAGTTAATAGTTTATATTTTACTGATAACTTAAACTATGTTAAAATAAATGTTACTGGAATAATTTGAGGAATGTTTCATTTGCATAGAACGTGTTGTCTTTCTTAACGCCGTCATGCACCTTCGCGTGAAGTAGAAAATCGATTCCTGAGCAATCGATGCCAACTAATTCAGCACCTTCACTTGGGACAGCGCCTTTCTAACATCGAACACACTTAGGAACATAAACAACTTTGGAAAGATATATCTTTTGAGTCTTCTTAGCGTGCTAAGAGCGAGCGTTATCGGGGAACCGACCCCTGTTTTTTTGAGGATTTAAATTTATTTTTAGGTTCCATGTCTGGCAACATTTTGACAGTACATCCATGGGGTGCTGCAAGCCCTCTTTCGTAGGTGACAGCAACACCAAGTCCACGGCAAAAAGCAAGCACTTCATCTCTTGCAACAGGAGTTTTTTTGCAGAATTCTCTCTCTCTCTCTCTCTCTCTCTCTCTCTTTCTTTCTCAGAGAGGTACAGGTACAGAGGGAACAGGGACAGTCAAGGAATTACAATGCTGTTGTCCTTGACGTCAAGAAAGACATCGGAAGAGAGCGAGAGAGAGATATGAAAGACACACACACTCTCACGTGCAAACACGCGGACGCGGACACACACACACACACACACACACACACACACAGAGAGTTAATCAAATTCGGTAGTGTTTATGGGCAACTCCACGCAAAACTGTCACATCCATAACGGCAACTAAATACCATGGCATTGTGTTGCCGTTATGGACGTGACAGTTTTGCGTGGAATTGCCCTTATACTAATTTGACAGATTGTCTTCAGGTTCCAGGCTCACACTGGCAATATCAGAAATTCAATTCTCTGCATTGCAAGTCAGTTTAGCATCAAAATGAAGTTGAGCTGGTTTTTTTTTAAGAAAAATAAATACCTACTCTGTTGCTTTAAAAGTAACCATGCATTTAAAAAAAGAACACGTCAAAGACCTCATTATGCACCTAAAGATGACAAACACATGATAAATCCTAAGATGATATAAGAATAATAAGAATAAATAACAATAAATTAAGAAATAATGAATCCTGCGATGGGAAGGAAACATGATGAACCAGAAGACGCTGTCAATGAATTCAGTCTGTTTGCCAGCGAGAGATGAATTGTAAACAAATCCATCGATTCAGGCAGAACACAGCAATACAGTGTGAGTAACATGTCATGTGTTCGCTGTGGCAGGAAGAGATGTGTGTGTGTGTGTTTGAGTGTGTGTGTGTGTGTGTGTGTGTGTGACAGAGAGGTGGGGGAGGGAGAGAGAATAATGTGTTTGAGCACATGTCCTGTCTATACCTGTGGCACGTGAGCAGTCTCACACTTGGACATATCAAGTGTCTCAGAACTACTGGACCACACACACACACACACACACACACACACAAACACACTGAGAATTGTGATCCAGGAGGATAATTGTGGAAAGAATAATCTTGTCTATCTGAATAGCATCATTTAAGTGATCTAAATGTCGGTTCAGCTTTTCTTCTCCTTATGCTCTAACACATTTTCACTTCCAATTTTCAAAACAGCTTTGTTGAAAAGAACACATACAAACCCAGTGAATGAGAACCATCACTGAAATGTAATTTACTCACTGAGCAATAATATGGACTAATGGCCATTATCAAGTTATGTGGTTGAGCAACAAAGGATGACTTGCCCAATTTGCAAATTCCAAATGGCAAATAATGTTCTTCATCCAAAACATGTAGTATGCATCTGTGTTCTTGTGTTTAAAACAGGCATTGCAATCGAAATACAAGAGAGTTTAGTATAAGTGAAGCTAAAGAATATTAATGTAATATTTTGGAGGATCACAACATGACCACAGACTGGATGAGAATGAGCAGAATGTTGAATCTCAGCAGGCTAAAATGCTTTGTGTCTTTACCATAGCCTCAGGTCAGCTTTACTGGGGCCTCATTTATAAAACAGCTTATTTATTTATATTCTTATATACAGATTTGATCTTAGACTGTGTATGCGCTCCAATCCTCGCCTACACATTTAGATTTAAAAAACATGTCTTTGACGTGGAAAAGTGCTTTTCTCCACATCACATGTTGTTGTTGTTGTTGTTGTTGTTTAACTCTTCTGCATGCTCATCCCTCATTTTGCATTTTGCGCCCCAGAGAAACTTCCTGTACCACAGGACCCCCCTGTTCCCAGATGGCGGACCACTGCAGATCTATTCACAAGTTCAATTACAGTTTGTGCCTATTGCTTGAACACTGGCAAACCTCTGCTCATTGTGTTAAAACTTTACACACAAGCACACAAGACAACACTGGGAAATAAACCATTCACATCTATGTGAAATTGAAACTCTGATATCAAAACCTAGCAATCCTTTGTCAAAATGTCACTCTGATGACAAAATTATACACATTTGCATCATGTGTATACTCTTTCAGATTAGCAGCAACACACATTTCTGCAACACACATTTTCACTGCTTTTATTCAGTTCATCAGTTAGCATTCTGTGAAGCTCAATGCAACCCTTACAGTTATGTTGTTTTTCCAACAAAGGTTTTTACAACAACCAAAAATGAAAGTACCGTATTTTCCGGACTATAAGTCGCACCGGAGAATAAGTCGCACCAGTCATAAAATGTGTCATGAAGAGGAAAAAAACATATATAAATATATATATGTTGCACCTGAGTCGCAGGAGCAGCCAAACTATGAAAAAAGTGTGACTTATAGTCCGGAAAATACGGTACTGAAAGGTTACAAATGATCCATTATCTGTAGATCTGATTTTGCTATCTGGGTTGGAATTGTTATTAGGGTTACATAACTTAAAGGCTGACTAAAACGGTGTGCATGACCAGTTGTAACAACCATTGGGAGTGATGTCACTGTATCCAGGTACGGTAAGTGAACTTGTTTGTGATGCATTTTAAAAGACAGTGTTTTCTACAATACTTTCAAAAAAGCCATCTGTTTTATTTTACACAAAACAACTCAAATGTTTTCCAGTAATTTACATCTTGCAATCTCTCTCTCTCTCTCTCTCTCTCTCTCTCTCTCTCTCTGTGTGTGTCTGTGTGTGTGTTTATGAATGTGTAGGCTATGCACATCTATGTGTGTGTGTTGTGTGTGTGTGTGTGTGTGAATACATTGCTCCTTTGTTAACTGACACCTTGACATTTGTAAAGGTCATCAAAATTCACATCCGACACTTTCATTAGCTCCATTGTGTGTGTGTGTGTGTGTGTGTGTGTGTGTCCGAGTGCACGCACATGCTTCAAGGAAAGGCATATGGTGATCCACTTGAGTTTTTTGATGTAGCTACTTCATTTCACAAAATAAATCTCAACTTCAAAATCTGAATCTTGCCTACTTTCTTGTTTACTACATCCACTTTCACTCTAATATGTTACACACAGCATAAAGCATGTTAGCTGTGGAAGCTGCCAAATTGGCTGGTATAAAAGGCCCTACTACAACTTATTTGCAGATAAGTTATATTGTTACTTAGCATGTACAAAAGGCAATTGGCAAGCAGGAGTAGCTATCATTGGTTAGCTCTTACAGAAAATGTGATTGTGTCTTATGGCCTCCTTACACCAAACAACTTTGACAAGATTTGGGAAAGATTCTTGAAAGATTGGAGTCTTTTAACTAATACCACCCACTTTACTCAAAAGACTACAATCTTTCCCAAATCTTGTCAAAGTTGTTTCGTGTAAGTAGGCCATTAGTTGCAGATTGAGCCATCACAGACTATAGCTCTTAGAGAATGTGTTATCATTGCTTATTTGCCAATAGAGCTATCTAGATAGTCAGAAAAGCTCTACTTCTAACTTAGCTGCAAAATTCACTATCATAGGCTAGCCAGTATACAAGGTGCTATCATAGCTAATACTTCATTCCAGTCGTAAATTCGAACGACCTGACTTTCAAACAAAAGTGTATCCCGACCTCCAAACAAAAGTGTGTTTGAGATCAGCTCAGATCATGAGATCAGCTCGGAAAACCTGTGGTAACATGATTGTGTTTTTGTGTTGTCTTTACAGGGAATGCATAATTAAGTTATTAAACGGTTGCTACGGTTTAACAAGAAGGACAATGTATCGGGCGAATGTTTCTATTTGTAGTTTTAATTTTGTGATAATTTTGTGTTGGTCTCTTCTGCTCATTTTTGTAAGTCGCTTTGGACAAAAGTGTCTGCTAAATAAATACATGTAAATGTACACAAGGTAATATCATAACTTAGCTGTGGAAGCTATCATAGACTAGCCAGTGCACAATATATTATCATAACTTAACTGTGGAAGCTATTATAGACCAGCCAGTGCACAAGGTAATATCATAACTTAGCTGTGGAAGCTATCATAGACTAGCCAGTGCACAAGGTATTATCTTAACTTATCTGTGGAAGCTATCATAGCCAGTGCACAAGCTGTGGAAGCGATCATAGACTAGCCAGTGCACAAGGTAATATCATAACTTAGCTGTGGAAGCGATCATAGACTAGCCAGTGCACAAGGTAATAATCATAACTTAGCTGTGGAAGCTATCATAGACTAGCCAGTGCACAAGGTACTATCATAACTTAGCTGTGGAAGCTATCATAGCCAGTGCACAAGCTGTGGAAGCGATCATAGACTAGCCAGTGCACAAGGTAATATCATAACTTAGCTGTGGAAGCTATCATAGACTAGCCAGTGCACAAGGTACTATCATAACTTAGCTGTGGAAGCTATCATAGACTAGCCAGTGCACAAGGTACTATCATAACTTAGCTGTGGAAGCTATCATAGACTAGCTAGTGCACAAGGAACTACCTTTGTTGTTTGATTGATGCTGCTATCGTAGCTTAGCTGATGATGGAAATGGGAAGCGTACAGAGTGAGGTGTTTGTACACACACTTCCAGGTGATAGCCGATGTGGCGTGCAGCGTCACTCAGCGGGCCAATCAGGCCCTTTGAACAGAGAAAACGGCCCCTTGGCCTGATGGGAACACCAGATTGCCCACACGACATAAGGTCAGGCACAGAGAGCACGTCACAGACACGGTCGGTGGAAACACAAATGCCGTACCATCGAGAAACATGAAAGGTGTTTGCAAGATAAATACTACAGAAGAAGATAAGGAGGGGAACATTTTTGACGCATGTCTGCATAACATATCTTTTTAAAACATATTTGTTTGGTCTTTTCACCTGTATTCATATCTGTGAAGAGTGACATGAAGTGAGAGAGAGAGAGAGAGAGAGAGAGAGAGAGAGAGAGAGAGAGAGAGATGAGGGTGGGATTGGGATTCGTTGGGACTTGGACCCGGATTGTGATATGGATGCTACTTTGTGTGGCACATGTCCTCCTCTATGTATTTTTGGTTGGTTTATGTTATTTCTTTATTCTGTTTTTTTCCTTTTGGACTTATATATTTATTTATTTCTCTCTCTCTCTCTTTCTCCTGTCTCTGAATTTCGCTCTTCACAGACCTCTTTCTAAATTCTCCATCCCCTCAACTATTCTTATTTGTCCATCCATTCATCCATCCCCTCATGTCACCTGTGATTAGACCTTAAGTGCATTTCCCTGCCCTGGATCGGCCTGTTCTTCACTGTCCACTGACAAGTGAATGTCCCTTTCTTTATTTCCACAACAATACAATGGTACCCCTGCCCCCCAACACATACACACACATCACACACACACACACACACATCACACACACACACACACACTTTAATGCGAGGTGCCCCTGCTGTCTCTAGACTGGAACAGCACCTGAATGAAGCCCTTCTCTGCTTTTCTTCCCTCCTTCATTTTGACTGCCGCTGTAGAGCGGTCATATTGGTTTTGTCAAAGTTTAGTTAGAGATTTTTGGTCGATAATTTCCAGGACACCTTAAAGCAACACCAAAGAGTTTTTTGTACCTTAAAATAATGTTTCCAAAATCGTTTCAGTGGTTCATCAACTTGTAACAGTGTGCACGGCACTTCTGCATTTGCTTCGCGGCCCTCTATTGGCTATAACCGCACTATGTAAGTTTGCCAGATCGGGTAGCGGATCTGTAGTTCGATGGAATGAGACATAAGAAACTACAAATTTGACTTGCGTTTGATGTCGCAATACATCGTACTTTCATAAATCATGCAACATATTCTACCTTGTCTGTGGACATTGTTATTTGCAAAGCCGGTGCTGGATAAACAAATAGCGTGCATGCGACAGAGGGAAAGTTCTTTGGTGTTGCTTTAACACTGGAGCACATGAAACAAGGTCATTGGCTTAATCTGCACACATCTGCATCAGAAAGGGAGGGGAGGGGGGGATTACTCATCTTGGCAGCGCTTCCTTCCGGTACCAGTTGCTTCAGCAGAGAAAAGTTAAGTTTGGTGTGAGAGATAGTCATTCACAGTCATGGCATTACTGCTGGATAGCACAAAGGTAAGGCCTTCTTAACATACCGCAGATATGTATTAAGTCAAACTTTAGATTTAGAACTGTGGACACTGTTATAGGTCATAAGTACTTAAAACCTCACTGGACCAATGCCATTTTACATCTAGCGTTGTGAGCGATCATGCCGTATAAATCAGGCAGAACTACTTGTGAGAGTGAATCTGCTGAATGTAAACCTTTCAGGGTTTTCCGTTGGTGATGAGGAGCGGTGTGAGGTCCCTGTCTTTCGTGATTCTGTTCATAAGTCAAGGTAAACCGAACATTTCATGTGTTGTTTGAACTTTTCCTTCCTGTGACACTAATACTGTTGACTTTTATATGCAAGAAGAACATTGTATAGTTTGCAGCAATCAACTGGTAAGTTAGTACATTCTACAGTATATGTAGGCCTACAGTAAAGGTGTACAGTAGCTACATTTAATCACCTATAAAAAATACCATAACTTAATACGCCAATAATCACAGTACTGAACTTTTATCATGGTTAATATTACACTACTACAGTATAGCAGGCATTTTGGGATTCATTTTTAGGCTACTGTGAGTTAACAATAGTAAAATAAGTACATGCTGTGAAATAAAACCAGAGAGAGCGAGCTAGTTTTACAACCATTTTCATACATTCTCAGTTGTTGTATCAGCATATCCAAACTAACACCTTCAGTCACAAGGCCTACTTCCTGACACCATTAGAGAGAGAAAGAGGGGAGAGAGAGAGAGAGAGACTATTATATTATTACAAAACAGTAAAATAGTGGACAAAAACAATACAAAATGTTTCTTTAGCATAAATAATAGTTTAAAGTAAAGCCACATTTTAATAATAATTAGGCTAATAATAATACGTCTGAACTATTGATTGTGACAACACCTACTCCTACAATTATGTGTGATCCAAGTAAAATTATGATTTTACAGTATGGTGTTCTATTGTAATAGAGTTTGCACTTACATTGATTTCACAGTACACTTCTGAATAAGCTATTTCACTGTGGAATAAGAATAACCCTATTAAATACTGTGAAATCATGGAAAAAAAAATATCTTTTTTTGTGGGAAAATGTCATTAATGTTTTGATGTTAACAACTATTTGAAATATTCTGTATTTGGAATATTTTTTGTGTAAAACAACAGCCTTTTTGAGAACTGATATGGGTGAGAGAGATAGGCTACAGTCAGAGTTTCCAGTGTTCTTAAAATAAATTGAGGAAGTAAGACTGAATGTAGCATTAATGTCATCAAATGCTATCTTCATAATCTGAAATGAAGTTGTTTAGCAGTGTATGTATCTCTCTTTTAGGTGTTTGTGGTCAGTGGTCGAGTGTCACTTACCAACAGGAGAGTGTCTGTGCCTTTGTGGGGCATTCAGTGAGCATGTCCTGCTCTTACGCCAACTTCACGCATCAACACTTACTGGACAAAACTTTCTGGACAAAAGAGGCCACTTATGGGTATCCTCCTGATCTTACAAACGACTGGAACTACAGAGACAGAACCCGCGTGGACTATCGGAGTGAAACAAAACAAAGCAATATATGTAATTTACAGATAGACTCAGTGACCACAACAGATGCTGGTAGATATTACTGTGTCAAAGAAATAGGATACGTTGGGCAGCCAGGGGTTAACCTGGATGTTATAGGTAAAGAGAAACATATTCAAAATGCTCTGAACATTCCTCTTCTTATGACCAATGGCAGCACTGCAGTCATTTGTATTTAGTGCTTTTTGTATTTTAGTATTTTTTGTCTAATGCCCTTGAGCAAATGTACATATACAATTTGAAAACAACATTGGATATGTTAGCATTTTATTCACACACGTTCTTGCCTTAGACTCATAATAACAGGCATGGATTTGAATCCGCAGCTCGCAATACATACTGCTAACGTGCTGTGGAAACAATGCAATGAGAAAAGGCAGTGATATAAATATTTCCTACTTTGACACATATTGACGGCACAATGTATCAGAAATCAGTTCAGTCATTTGTAGCATTTTATTTAACATCTATAGAAGACTCATGGGAACATTCAAACAAAAAAATAATCTTCTGAGAACTTCTTCATCTGTGCGCTCACCCATGGAGGCTTGTGTCCATGTAGTGTGGTAATATGTATTTGTTTGCAGAGTTGATTAAATTGGCATTATTTCTTTTGGGTCAGTATTAGCACATTGCATCGCATAACACAAATTAGAGCCCCATATGTGTTATATCAACATAAGAACCCAGACCTGTTTCTCCTAAAGAGAAAATGTTCTAAGATATTAATTAGACAAACTAATGACCAGTGATCTTCAGTGTTGCTTATCATTCACTTATGCTCGTTAATTATCGTTTATTCTTCAGTTGTAAATGACCTAAAACACACACACACACACACACTAATGAATACATTTGTCTCACAGAAGCCCCACAGACTCCATTGCTGTCCATCAGTCCCCGTGGTAACATACTGTACGGAACAGACGTGACTCTGACCTGCATGAGCAGATCCGATCTACCAGTGCTGAGGTACAGCTGGTACAAGCACAATTTCTCTACACACCTGCACACGTCTACTGGAAACACATACACCATCAAAAACATCAGACTTGAAGACAGTGGAGAATATCAATGCTACTCAAACTATGAATGTGGCTATCAGTGCTCAGAGACTGTGTACCTACAGGTTATCTGTAAGTAGCCTTTTGATCTCTTTTGGAAAATCAGACACAATTTATACCAGGTCCCCTGTTATGGAGTTGATTTTGTTTTAATGATCCTTAAGAGCCATTCTTTTCACTTGCACATTTACTTTCAAATATAACTGATTTTTTACAACAGTTAGGTCTGGCCGAGCTATTTATTAATTTTTGATTGGGCGAGAGGCATTCTATGAGTCATCACAAGTGGCGATATCCCAGCACAGCGCCACTCTGGTAGTAATCACTCTTGCATATTGCACTGAATTACCAACATGAACGTTTGTACGTTCGTGATAGTTTCTCGCTAAGTATTACAAAATGTAAGGGCACAAATGCTTAACTTATTTGTTAATTCAGAGCTACAGTACTGCCGTTTTAGAGTTAGCTCCGCCATGTTGGATCATTTTTTTCGATTTCACTTTCAAGCAACGTACGTCTCAAGTGGTGTCACGTTGCTTGGCAGCGGTAAATGAAAAGGCTAAAGATTAGAACTATATGTGTGGGCAGAGGATGAAGGAAATAAACATAGAAATAGCTGTAAATGCCTTCGGCACATGGCCTTCGGCCTCGTACCTACGGCCGAACTGCCGTGGCGATATCCTTTACCAACCCCACTCCCACTCGTGTCATATTGCTTAATTAGCAACACTTCCTGAGAACTATGATGTATAAACAATTATTTTGACGCATATGAGGCATCAAGAATACTCTTTTCATAAAATGTACAAAGATTTTTATTGAAAGTGTGACTCATCTTCCAATAACTTATTGTTATCATAATATCTTATCTCCACTAAACATGTCTCCTTTCTCCTCACCTTCATCATGTCATCTGTAGCTGGTCATCTGTCCCCTGTAATGATTGCTGTGATATCAGTCTGTGCAGTTGTGCGTCTCCTCTGTGTGGTTTTAATGCTGAGGTAAGTGAATATGACAATGAGCATAACATCTGATCTAATGATGGCCATCTATCTAATTTGGCACAAGTGAAAGTTGCGCTGGTAAAGAATATTCCCATGGCAGTGATTCAGCAGTATAGGCTGGAGGCCGAGTGCTACAGGTAACAGCCGTGGGGAAATATCATTTACCAAGATGAGGGGTGTGATATTGCTTTTATTCAGTAGTTTTACAACTAATCTAGTTTAAAAACATCAAATTGTGTTTTCTATTGCTTTTATTTGTTCATTCTCCACCCCTCCCCCCCCAAAAAAAAAAAAAATGGTTCCAACCTTAATCTTGCAGTCGTGCATTGCCAGCAACAAAACATATCACTCGACAGCCAAGTTCAGTGAGATAGGCTGTAAGTGCCCAATATTTTGCATACTTGCTTGTCTATACATGAAATATTAAATTGAACATTCACCCTATTCCATTTACTCCATTTTCTCAATCAGTAATTGTCAAATGTGACATCTGGAAATTGCTGCTCTCTTGCTTTTAATGAATGGAGTGTAACCTTAGACAATTCAATCAAATTTTCTTTAGATGAGCCATCTCTGCTTCAGTGCAAAATGTGAAGTGATTACTAGCAGCGAAGAGTCTGAAATGCCTCTCATCCATTCAGATTAATTGCATGCAGTAGCCTGGGAAGTTGTGGGTTCAATTCCCCCCTTCCACCACTGAGCCCTTTAGCAAGGCACTTGACCCCGAAGTCTAATATGGTATCATTTTAAAAGGCTAACTGAGAAAACGTTGGAGAACCCTTTTGCAATTATGTAAGCACATAATGTAATTTTGGAAACTGCTGCCCTGTTTAACTGAACTAGTATTTCGTTTTGTTAGTTTTTCTTATCTTCTACTGTCTCTATTGTACAGTGGAGTTTGGTTATATGTTTATACTTATACTTATGTTTACCATTTCTGCTGTAAGTGCATGTTGTGTGTGATGTCTGTATGCTACTGAGACCTTTGAATTTCCCCTTGGGGATCAATAAAGTATCTTTCTATCTATCTATCTATCTATCTATCTATCTTTAAAAAAAAAACAATGCAACTGATCTCGGCTGGTATTCTGTGGAATGGACATTTCTAAGTGACCCTAAACTTTTGAACATCAGTGTAAATCCAGTCATACATATATCATCATCTAATGTTGTGCTAGACTTTTGTATAAACTTACGTTCTTTTGAATATTACAAGTTTTTAATTTCCATGTGCTATTTATGACCTGCAGTCTTCATTGACCTGAGCTACTGTAATACAATAATGAGGGAGAACTATTCTGTGTGTTTTTTTTTGCAGCAAGAAAATCAAGAAAGAATCAATAACACGGGCAGGACATGAAAAGGTAAGAAAGAGAACATTATAGACAGTTTTGTGGTGTGATATGATAGTCATTGCTAGCTATCTGTTATCTTCTTAGAATACCAGGGATGGTTTGACCCAACCTGATGCAGTTTACCAGAACCTGAACCCCAACACCACTCAACCTGATGCAGTTTACCAGAGCCTGAACCCCAACACCATCCAACCTGATGCAGTTTACCAGAGCCTGAACTCCAGCACCATCCAACCTGATGCAGTTTACCAGAGCCTGAACCTCAACACCATACAACCTGATGCAGTTTACCAGAGCCTGAACTCCAGCACCATCCAACCTGATGCAGTTTACCAGAGCCTGAACCCCAACACCACCCAACCTGATGCAGTTTAAAAGAGCCTGAACCCCAACACCACCCAACCTGATGCAGTTTACCAGAGGCTGGAGCCAGACACCATCTAACCTCTACCAAGCCATGAAGTAAAATGAATCTTAAAGCCCCCCTGTGTAAGAAATTCTCCCATCTAGTGGTTAGGAGTTATATAGCAACCAACCTCTCAAGCGCTGCCTCGTTTAGAACTACGGGAGCCGTCACACATCAAAACTGACACTAGTTCTGGAGTCCTAGCACGTTGAAGCATAAACTTCTCTCTGAAAGCGTAACTCTCGCCAAAATGCACCCTAGGGTGTTTTGTGAATGTACACGAGTCAAACTTTCGTTTAAAAGCATAATTATGTCTGAAGCGCCACTTTCAAGCTTGTCCGTGTTGTGGAGTTTTGAATGGGAACTATTTTTTGATACATGATCGCGTCAAAATCGCTAGGTAGTAGGCTACTGCAGCTAAGGACTCTGGTTAAACTATATTGTTGCAAACTAAACTGAAATAACACGTTCAGCAACTTTGTGGTCTATTAGTCCTAGCATAACTATGTTAGGTTTTGTTGTCAACTGTCTCTGGGTCTAGAAACTAGAGATCAAGTGAGTTGGTGACAGATCATGAACAAAGTTATTTCTCTTTATTTATTTCGTTGGAAAATACAATGTCAATGTCGGACTGTTAGGCAGATATGACTTGTAGAAAATGGGCTCGTAACTTACATTGCTAAATGTAGGGAAATTCTGCAGATCAATCCAAGCTAATGTTTTTCTATGCATCCAGACGCCAAAGACTGAGCTGTATTCGCATGTTATGTCCCTTGCTGGCTACCGGTATTTTAACATGGCACATGTACATGGCTAGTCGCCCCTGTGCTATGTAGATTTAAATGAGGATTTCTAAGCCAATAGGTATGCTTCGAATTGGTGGTGGTCATAATTAAACATGAATGAGGCCACATTTATGAATGGTAAATGTTGATTTAGTTAACAAACAACTGAAAACTTACACAGGGGGGCTTTAATGTCATTCTCTCTTCCATATGAAATGTTAAACGCATGAGCTTAAAGCTGATATATGACTAAACTTGTGATTTGAAAGTATGTGCAAGAAAGAACACAATTCTTGGGTGTTGCCTCCTTGGTATTGCATTAAATGGTAGTTTCACAATCAGGGCAAACACTTGACATTATCCACAAACATATATGTGTACCACAGAATATGTAATTATTTTAGATAATTGTACTGTGTAATAAGTTATGATTGTGATGTCGACAAAAGATGAGCATAATCAAAATTTTAACATTAAAGGTGGGTATTTCAAATATGCCAAATTTCTATCAAACATACCCATTTTCTTGCTCTGAAAAGCAGTTACTGAAAAGCATTCAAAGATTGTGGCTCTATTGGCAGCTCTCATTTGATGTAATTTTGTCTCCATGTCTATATCATACCTTTGATGTTTTCCACAGTACATGGAATGGACTTGTTTTGGTAATAAACATATGTACCAGTAGAGGGCAGTCAAAGCTTAAACATGCATGATCGGTCTAGTCTGCAACACTGGGAAGGGAAACAAGTGGGACAAGGAAGACAAGGAAGAAAGTTAATGTTGGAAAAATGATGTCTATTTTAAGATTTGTATTTGTATTTGCTTGTAGAGATTTGTGTTGCACAATGCCATGATTTATGGAATGCATGTTGCATTACTTCATAAAAAAAATGTCATACGCCAATAATAAGATGTATGAACAAAAGCACAGAGAGAAAAAGAGGGAAGAGGAAGAAAGAAGAGGAAGATAAAAAGTGAGAATATGAAGAAAAGATCAGAGCAGAGAAGCGAGAGAAGGGAGAAGTAGAGGCAGAGAGAAGGTAGAAGTAGAGGCAGAGAGAAGGGAGAAGTAGAGGCAGGGAGAAGGGAGAAGTAGAGGCAGAGAGAAGGGAGAAGTAGAGGCAGGGAGAAGGGAGAAGTAGAGGCAGGGCAGAGAGAAGATAGAAGTAGAGGCAGAGAGAAGGGAGAAGTAGAGGCAGGGAGAAGGGAGAAGTAGAGGCAGAGAGAAGGGAGAAGTAGAGGCAGAGAGAAGGGAGAAGTAGAGGCAGAGAGAAGGTAGAAGTAGAGGCAGAGAGAAGGGAGAAGTAGAGGCAGAGAGAAGGGAGAAGTAGAGGCAGAGAGAAGGTAGAAGTAGAGGCAGAGAGAAGGGAGTAGTAGAGGCAGAGAGAAGGGAGAAGTAGAGGCAGAGAGAAGATAGAAGTAGAGGCAGAGAGAAGGGAGAAGTAGAGGCAGAGAGAAGGTAGAAGTAGAGGCAGGGCAGGGAGAAGGGAGAAGTAGAGGCAGAGAGAAGGTAGAAGTAGAGGCAGGGCAGGGAGAAGGGAGAAGTAGAGGCAGAGAGAAGGTAGAAGTAGAGGCAGGGCAGAGAGAAGGGAGAAGTAGAGGCAGGGCAGGGAGAAGGGAGAAGTAGAGGCAGAGAGAAGATAGAAGTAGAGGCAGAGAGAAGGGAGAAGTAGAGGCAGAGAGAAGATAGAAGTAGAGGCAGAGAGAAGGGAGAAGTAGAGGCAGAGAGAAGGGAGAAGTAGAGGCAGAGAGAAGGGAGTAGTAGAGGCAGAGAGAAGGGAGTAGTAGAGGCAGAGAGAAGATAGAAGGGAGAAGTAGAGGCAGAGAGAAGGGAGAAGTAGAGGCAGGGCAGAGAGAAGGGAGTAGTAGAGGCAGAGAGAAGATAGAAGGGAGAAGTAGAGGCAGAGAGAAGGGAGAAGTAGAGGCAGAGAGAAGGGAGAAGTAGAGGCAGAGAGAAGGTAGAAGTAGAGGCAGAGAGAAGGGAGTAGTAGAGGCAGAGAGAAGGGAGAAGTAGAGGCAGAGAGAAGGTAGAAGTAGAGGCAGGGAGAAGGGAGAAGTAGAGGCAGAGAGAAGGGAGAAGTAGAGGCAGAGAGAAGGGAGAAGTAGAGGCAGGGCAGGGAGAAGGGAGAAGTAGAGGCAGAGAGAAGGTAGAAGTAGAGGCAGGGCAGGGAGAAGGGAGAAGTAGAGGCAGAGAGAAGGTAGAAGTAGAGGCAGGGCAGAGAGAAGGGAGAAGTAGAGGCAGGGCAGGGAGAAGGGAGAAGTAGAGGCAGAGAGAAGGTAGAAGTAGAGGCAGGGCAGAGAGAAGGGAGAAGTAGAGGCAGGGCAGAGAGAAGGGAGAAGTAGAGGCAGAGAGAAGATAGAAGTAGAGGCAGAGAGAAGGGAGAAGTAGAGGCAGAGAGAAGGGAGAAGTAGAGGCAGAGAGAAGGGAGTAGTAGAGGCAGAGAGAAGGGAGTAGTAGAGGCAGAGAGAAGGGAGTAGTAGAGGCAGAGAGAAGATAGAAGGGAGAAGTAGAGGCAGAGAGAAGGGAGAAGTAGAGGCAGAGAGAAGGTAGAAGTAGAGGCAGAGAGAAGGGAGAAGTAGAGGCAGAGAGAAGGTAGAAGTAGAGGCAGAGAGAAGGGAGAAGTAGAGGCAGAGAGAAGGGAGTAGTAGAGGCAGGGAGAAGGGAGAAGTAGAGGCAGAGAGAAGGGAGAAGTAGAGGCAGGGCAGAGAGAAGGGAGAAGTAGAGGCAGAGAGAAGGGAGAAGTAGAGGCAGGGCAGAGAGAAGGGAGAAGTAGAGGCAGAGAGAAGGGAGAAGTAGAGGCAGAGAGAAGGGAGTAGTAGAGGCAGAGAGAAGGGAGAAGTAGAGGCAGAGAGAAGGGAGAAGTAGAGGCAGAGAGAAGGGAGTAGTAGAGGCAGGGCAGAGAGAAGGGAGTACCAAATGTCTCCCAACCTTGAAAGCTTTTGCTTCAGCCTCCGCAGGTATAAGTGCAGCCACAGGTGGAGGTGCCGGTGGAGATTCAGGCTTTGGATTTTATGTGGGAAAAAAACATTGAATGAGCCATTGAGTAATTGAGCCATTATGAGTAGAATACAAACGTATGTGTATCTTTTTTACGGAACCCCGGAAGTGTCATTGCAAAATATTTTTGCGTATATCCAGAAATGTTGTGCTCATTTTACAAAATTGTGCTCCCATTGTAATCTTTGTTAAATGAGTGCGCAATTTAGTAAAATGTGTGCACGATTTAGTAAAATGTGCGCACAAGCCAGTAAAATGAGACCACAATTTAGTAAAATGAGTGCGGCATTTTGTCAAATGAGCGCACATTCTCTGTGTATTGCAATATCTTGGCACCTCCTGGCCTCAATAATCTCCAGCCCTGCTGTAATGTTCCATAACCTTTGTATTTATGAAGCTATTTTTTGTACACATACAGCCACACTGGTTGTATTTTACCTTTGCATCATGTTCCATAACTCTTGTATTTATGAAGCTATTTTTTTGTTTTTCTTTAAAAGCGAGCAGAAAAATTAAAGGTGTTACATAATGTCCCTTCTATGCAATGGCGGCTGAAGCAGCACGGCTCCGGCATTTAGTGCGTTTTCCCGCACCTCACCCGAAGTATATAAGACTCAAGATGGCAAGGTGATCGTGGAAGATGAACTACTTAACCCTTTAGGCGCCAGAGGTTTTTTTTTTTCGAAACGTTCGATTTTGACATCTTCATTTCAAAAGGCTATATCTTAAAAGTGATAAGAGATAGAGACTTTCTGTAAATTAGAGAAATATTAAGGATGACCCAAAGTTTATGTAGAGATTAAATGTTTATATCTAATTTGCATATTATGACGTCATATGGTGGCGGCCATCTTGGATTATAGAATTTTCATGAAAAGTTGCATGTTTGAATGATAAAATGCACCACTTCTTTTCCCCCAAAATGTCCCTCACCTTCTGTATGCTATATTGCACAATACTGAATGCTCAGGTAAATAGTAAGTAGTAAACAAACTGTATAAATCATTACTAATAAATGGCAGAAACAAACCAAATGCATGTAGCGGTAGGCTGGCCTTTTGCTGTAGAGATTTTCCATTTACTACATACAGTAGGCACTCTGATTCCATGTATGGGGCACATATATATTATTCAGATGACACACAAACACAAGTAGACAAGACCTGTTTAGTTCAAAAGCTCACTTGCCACGGCAAGGCACAGATCAGGAGTGAGATGACGAGACAAGACAAGAGACAATGTTAGTATTTGTTTTCTTTTTGTTGTTTTTGTTGATGTTTTTTTTTTTGTTTTTTTCTTAGCTGACAAAGACACACACATCACAAGGACATGAACACACAAAAAAGGACACATGTCCTAAATGGTCAGGGAAATAGATAATCAACAGTGTAAATCATTACTAATAAATGGCTGACAATTTTTTTTTTATGTAGCAGGCCTTTTGATGTAGAGATAATGACTATCCATATCCATATCCTATCCATACAGGGCCGGCATTCCCATCATCTTGTGATAGACTATGCATGGCCTAATGGCCCTCCTGCCCCGTGTCACCACCTCTGCTCCTGTTGCGAGCAGCATGGCCAGATCTGCCTCGCGCTCGCGTCGAGTGGAGAGAATTTGGGCAGCTCGGACTAGGCCTACTGTCATTCTCATTGCGACTCCCCACACTGCCTCTACGTTCCCCCCTAACTGTCCTATGAGCACTTCGACCTCGTCTAACATACCCAGTGGCATTAGACAAAGGCTCCACCACGTTACTGTCGCCGTGATTGCGGAGAGGCACAGTACGGAGGCACGGAGACAGAAGCTAGCACTATGGACATTAGGTTACCTCCAGCCTCGTTCGCCACACCACTAACACCCCGCTAACTTCCAGATGAACACTCCGAACCCGTGAAACATTATTCCCACCAGTGACATTGGGCAAACGATTCAACGTTTGTGCTTGGTGTAAGCTAAACTATGGAGTAAACTCTCACTTTGTCCAGCTGCATCATTGCAAGGCAGGGATGCATCTGAAGCCTCACTAAACAAATCACCGTCATTTTCTGAAGGCAGATATTCCCCTTCAGAATCAGGGTCCGCGAATAGAAGACCCAACACTTCATTTCAGGTAAACTTTTTTGATGCCATTAGACGATAATCTAATGCAACTACTCGCTGACGTTGACAATATCGCTCTGACAAAGTGTCTCACACGCACACTAGCTCCGGTATTTCACGCACTGATTCAATGCGCTGTAGCTAGAAAGTTTTGTTTAAAGCATGCCGTTTTTTCGACTCGGGGATGACGTATGACATGTCTGCCATCTAGTGGAGTGGAGGTCGAACGAAATAGGACACCTTATTTGGCTAAATCGGCTGTTTTATTCAGTACCGCATCTTGTCGAGTAAACTCGACCGTGGCGCCTAGAGGGTTAACTTTATTGTAGTGAAAATGAGGACTCTGAGTCGAGATGAAATCGTCACACTAGTGACAAACCATTTCACCTCTGAGCGAATTGAAGCTTCCAAGAAAGTTTTGTTCGAGGTCTGTACCAAGACGACACAGCGGTTGGTCTCGCATAAAGGAGCACAAAAGGACATTAACAACGTGAAGTTGTGCTTGAAAGTACTCAATGAATGTGGAGGCGATATTCCTAAATTCGTCTCACACTTCCGGGGATGAACTGCCTCCTGTCTCGTTTAATAGCATTGATGTGTCGGTGCTGATGGGGAAAATGCTGCAAATCGACAACGACATTGCTGGCATGAAGAAAGTCATGGAAGCGCAAGTAGTCGCCTGCGAGAGTTTACGCTCGGTGACCGAAGCCCTGGATAATAGGCTGGTCGCGGTGGAGAGGCCCAGCGGTGGAGAACCTACGCCGGATTCCTAGCAGGAGTGTCAGTGCAGCTGCTAGCGTGAAAGTGGATCACCCTGAAGGGCGGTTGGCTACCGAGGTGGCTGAGGCTAACGCTTCAAGGGAGAACCCCACTGTCACTGCTCTTGAAGATCAAGCACAGTCTCCCTCGTGGAACCGTGTCGTGAGAGAGGGGAGGCGATGGAAGGTTTGATCCGAGCCTTGAAGCAGGTACACTCAGTAACTATCTTAAAGGCAAACTTGGGCGAGAAGTTGAGTGTCGGAAGATAGAGACTGCACAAGGAAGATTCAGTTCTTTCCAGGTCACCGCGGAATGTAAGGAGGTGGCAGAAATGTATGACCCCCAACTCTGGCCCACGGGCTCGTTTGTCCGGCGCTATTACGAGGCACATCAATCGAGAGGGCTTGGTGCTTCGGTGCCAAAGACGGTACCCACAGTTACCAACTGCTCTGCGATCAGTGAGTCGGTGGCGAAGGAGCAGGCCGTAACGGAATTAACGCCAAAACATTCATGAGGATCACTTCTTATAATTCGCGAGGACTGCGGATTGGACATAGCGATGCGGATAAGGCAAGGAATACCAATGTTAATGTTTGTTGTTAGACGAGTGTGACATTCTCTGTCTTTAAGAGACTTGGCTTCCCAAGCAAGATCTGGGTAAGCTAAACGTTCTGAATAAAGACTTCCACGGTGCCGGTGAGTCCACCGCAGACCTCAGCACAAAGATTGTGCGAGGAAGAATACCAGGGGGTGTTGCAACATTATGGAATAAGAAATATGACCCTATAGTGTCTGTGATGAGAATGAATGTGGACTGGGCTATTGGAGATTAACTTTGATGATAAGAGGATGGTTATCATAAACATTTATATGCCCTACGAATCCAACCAGTCAGAGGATGAATTTTTAAGCAGATTAGCTTTCTTGCGCTCATTTATTGAGGACTATGATTCTATGTGTGTATATTATTGGGGATTTTAATGCTGATCTATCAGACAATAATAATACTATTTGCTAGAGATCTGATAGAGTTCTGTAATGAAAATAAATTGTTTTTAACTAGTCAGCTGTTGTTGCCTAACAGCAGTTTTACATATGTCAGTGATGCCTGGCAGACTACTTCCTGGCTCGACCATTTAATGTGTACTGCAGATGCTCATTCCTCTATTGTAGATATGGTGATAAAGTATGACATGGCTATTTCTGACCATACAGTGGGCATCGCTTTCAAATGGTCACTTCAGTCGCGCATTACGAGGCGTGAAAGGGGTCATAGAATGCAAAACCGAGTTTACTTTGTCATAGATGAATAGTGATAGTTCAGTGGGTGAAATGGACATACAGAGAACTTCAAAACCCCACCGACACCTCCTTCCTATGCAAATCTCACAATTCGAAACTCCCGCCATAAAACGGGCGAATCCAAATGAAGCTGCGAGTTTACGCAAACTCGCAGGTGGTACCTTATTTGGCTCTGGCCTGTACATTTGTCACGCCTCAAAATTTACATACAGACCAGCCCACTGGTGCTCTGAGCCCAGGAACGTGAATGGAGAGCGAAGATGAGACAAACACTAGTTTAGCTGCCTGCTCGTTTACTTCCACAGGAATTATAAAGCAGACAATTCTTCAAGGATATCGAAAATGAGCCACGGTCGTAAATGCAGTGTTCCAGGCTGAAACTTAGGCTACAAATAAAGCTGAGACTTTCCATAGTCTTCCCAAGGATTCAAAAGTTCGAGGGGCATGGATAATGTTTTTCTACCAGAAGATCCCTGCAAAGTTTGACACTCTGTTATTAATTTGCAAAACATTTCACAGAAGGCAGTTTTCAAAACCTTGTACAGTTAAGCAGGATTTGCTAAGCTGCTGTTACTGAAACGAGGGGCTGTTCCGACCATAAGGTCATCACAACCGCATGCTGTAAGTATTATTTTGTCGCTAAGCAGTTATTAACCATGCTAACGTGTATCTAGCAAGTAGAATGTGTGATTTAGTTCATTGGCAAGGCTATTTCATTTTCCTGTGTGTCATTCGGATAAAACCTGTGTTGTCATGTTAACCTACATTTTACTATGCATGTTTGTCGAGATCTCTGACAGGTTATGTTCTCAGCAAGATACCTAACTGAAGCTGAGTAACACGATAGTTTGGTTGCTAAGCTGTAATATAACCCATACCCATATAACACATACGTTTTTGACGTCAGAAGTGGAAACAACTTCACGTTATCAATTCAAAATATAGCTGCAAGCAGCAATGTGGGGGCCAAGCAGTGCGCTATAGCAGGAATGGCATTGCCATGCCATGAGCGAGCACTCACAGCCAGTTTGATTGCAATTGGATAAAGAATGGCTGAGAAATAAGCTCATTTACTTTGTTACAGCGCCCCTAGAGGACAAATTACACCAATGTCCTTGTGCGTTCTCACAATCAGCTACCATGTCCCTCTACCAAGTTTGGACTTCATCCACCAAAGTGTTGCTGAGATGTGAGCTCACTTTCTTTATTACAGCACCCCTAGAGGTCAAATGAGACCACTTTCCTTGCATGTCCTCACAATCAGCTAATATGTCCATGTATCAAGTTTGGACTTCATACAAACGAAGCGTTGCTGAGATATGAGCCCACTTCTTGTATTACAGCGCCCCCTATAGAGCCCAAATGATGCCAATTTCCTACTGTGTCCTCACAATGAGGTACCAAGTCCCTGTACCAAGTTTGGACTTCATACATCAAAGCTTTGCTAAGATAGGAGCTCACTTCCTGTATTGCAGCGCCCCCTATAGAGGCCAAATGATTCCAATTTCCTAGTGCGTCATCATAATCAGGTAACAGGTCCTTATACCAAGTTTAGACTTTTTACACCGAAGCGTTGCTGAGATACAAGCTCACTTCCTGTATTACAGCGCCCCCTATAGAGGCCACATGATGCCAATTTCGTAGTGCGTCCTCACAATCAGATACCAAGTCCCTGTACCAAGTTTGGACTTCATACATTAAAGCATAGCCGAGATGTTAGCCCACTTCCTGTTAGGCGGCATCGTCGCCATGTGTGATTGGCTGTCACGGGCAAATAAACTTGAAATTAAAAAATCTGACAAGTATCGTTTGTGCGGCTCGATCTGAAGATCATCTCCGCCAAGTTCTGTGAAAATCGGATGAAATTTGGAACCGTTGACACTTTTCGTAGTGTTTGGACCAAATCCAATATGGCGGAGGTCCAATATGGTGGAAAGTGACGGGATAGGAGTCGATGAACTCGGGATGGTCCAAGGACACAGACGCTACCTCAATTGTGAAATCAGACAAAAGAGTCAAGGATCACGCGCATGAACGTATGTCCAGCATTGAACTGGTGGTGGCGCTAGAGTGTTCAATGTATATGCATAAAAATTGCTGTGAGTGATTGGGACAGTGTCCTGACTAATCGTATCGAGTTTTGTTATGTTAACTCAAAGCGTCACAGAGATGTTAGTCCACTTCCTGTTTGGTGGCTTCATCGCCATATTTGATTGGCTGTCACGAGCAAACAAAAATTAAATGAAAAAATCTGACGAGTATTGTTTGTGCGGCTTGGTCTGAAGATCATTTCCGCCAAGTTCTGTGAAAATCGGATGAAATTTGTAACCGCTGAAACTTTTCGTAGAGTTTGGACTAAATCCAATATGGCGGAGGTCCAATATGGCGGAAAGTGACGGAATAGGGGCCGATGAACTCTGTATGGTCCAAGGATTCAGACACTACCTCAATTGTGAAAATCAGACAAAAGAGTCAAGGATCATGCGCATGAACGCATGTCCAGCATTGAACTGGTGGTGGCGCTAGAGTGTTCAATGTATATGCATAAAAAATGCTGTGAGTGATTGGGACAGTGTCCTGACTAATCGTATCGAGTTTTGTTGTTAACTCAAAGCGTCACAGAGATGTTAGTCCACTTCCTGTTTGGCGGCTTCATCACCATATTTGATTGGCTGTCACGGGCAAACAAAAATGAAATTGAAAAATCTGACAAGTATCGTTTGTGCGGCTCGGGCAGAAGATCATCTCCGCCAAGTTCTGTGAAAATCGGATGAAATTTGTAACCGCTGAAACTTTTCGTAGAGTTTGGACTAAATCCAATATGGTGGAGGTCCAATATGGCAGAAAGTGACGTAATAGGGGTCATTGAACTTAGGTCGGTCCAGGGATTCCAACGGTGCCTGAAACGTGAAAATCGGACACACCGTTCAATGGTCACATGCGTGAATGCAATCCAGGTTCGACCCATTGGTGGCGCTAGAGTGTTGGGCATAGAGTTCTGGAAATTGGTGAGAGTGATCATGGGACAGTGCTGAATCAGTGTGCCAAATTTCATAACTTTAGGCCAGATTTTGACCTGTTGGTGGCGCTAGATGGCTGGGTTTAGAGGTCTGTAAATGAGAATGTCAATGGTCAGTGGAGTGGTCAGTGGAGTGTCCCGAAACTTTCTGCCAAAAAATCTGTACTTTTTAGCCAGGCGTTCTATGGGCTGCCATAGACTCCAATGGCAGATAAATAATAATAGGAAAAGCTAGTAACTCAATGGGTGCCTTCGCTGCTTGGCCCCCAATGATATCTAGTCGATATGTTGAAAACCGTGTTGTCTAGATACAA
The DNA here is from genome assembly GCF_018492685.1 of Alosa sapidissima. Classification (NCBI taxonomy): domain Eukaryota; kingdom Metazoa; phylum Chordata; class Actinopteri; order Clupeiformes; family Clupeidae; genus Alosa; species Alosa sapidissima. Next base: position 25,021,222 of record NC_055965.1, on the reverse strand, counting down.
TGGATTTATTTGCACGTTCTTATTTTAGAACATTACAAGAACGGCAGCATGCCAAACAGATGCCCCAAGTGTGGCATCTTGCGGGGCTTAGAATATTAGCAAATGCTTTTGCTGTGAGTTAACAGCTTGGTGTGTGCATGCAAACGTGACTTTCACTTGTGTTACAACATTTCTGTTGTTTGGTTTAGGTTTTATCTAGCAGCCATGCACTTAAATGAGAATGCCGAGTCCCCACAACAGAAGACAGCCAGGGAGAAACTATGTACAGACTTGCCAAACAATTTGTAAGTTTAATAAAATATGTTTTTATTACAAACAACAAATCAAAATGTGCAACAGTATAGACACTAAAAAGAACTTATCGATTCACACACAACAGGCTGTCTTAGACCTGATGCTACTGGTGTCAAAATAATCATCAGTACTGTAAACAAAGCACAATGTTCAGGGCCATACAATTTGTTTATTGTACAGTATACAGCCTACAATGCACTGTATTACAGTATCCAATATAAGTCCTCTTTCTTGTCCTCTTCGAGATCATCAAAGACCCTCTTCCTTATTGGGATGCCGTCCAGCGGATTCCTGTGCCCCAGGACTTGTGTGCTCAGCTTGACAGACCTTCCATGGAGGATGCTGTTGCTGAACATGTGTCACGGTTCAGTCGAAAAGGGGTCTGAATCCAACGTACTGCCCTGAAGTATCCGGAAGCTCCCTCCATATGCGTAGCACCACACACAAGGGGATCATGACACGGACGCTTCTTCTAAGGAAACCCCAGCTCCTGCTCACAAAAGACCTGTAGGCCAAGTCACTTCATTGCCTGCAACGAGAACAGGGTGGAAAAGCACATTTTTTTACTATTTATTTTTTAATATTTTACATCAGAGTATCACTGGACGATTGTTGAAAAAAAAAATAAAGTTTATCATTTTGTGGTGTTGATCAAACTGTTTTTGCAATATGCTGAACCAATAATGAATGTGTATTGGTTAAAAATATTTTATTTTCTATACTGTAACTGCTAACACTTGTATCAGATTGTCCTCACCTTTCCATTCCTCTGATTCTCAAACGGCCATGGTCAGCTCTGTAAATATTCATTGCATTTTGCAAAGAATATAGAGGCACAACGGATTGAGGCCATAATGGTCATTCAGGTCAGCTCCTCAGGAACCTGGGTCATTCTTTTAATAACCTGTAAAAACAAACATAATTTCCCTGCTGTTATTTCGTAATTTTGAATGAGCAGGTAGCACAAAGTAGCAAATGTCTCCAGTTTTAGTTACCAGAGTTGTAAGATCACATATTAGGCTACTACATGGAAAGAAGGTAATAATCTCAATCAGATGTCAGCAGGATAGTTACAAGATTACATTACACTGACTGTACCTACTGTATTTTAAACAATGATATTTATAGGATTTTTGATTATTGTACTCCACTCCATTGTAGCCTACTATGTAAATTGCCCCTTGGGGATAAATAAGTGTTTTTGAATTGACACAAATTGGCCTAGTAATATTTTCGTTGACCTCGTTTCACTTCAGCCATAGGCTACAAACTGCACAGAGCTCCTGCCCAGCTAACGGGACGTCCCGTTGTAAGATCATACATTACTACATGGAAAGAACGTAAAAATCTCGATAATCAGATGACTTAATCAGCAGGATAGTAGTTACACGAGTATATTAGACCTACTGACGTTACAAACGTAATATTTTCATTGACGCGAGCAGTAGGCTACTCATTTCACTTCAGCCATAACATTATAGCCTACGAACTGCACAGAGCTCCTGCCCAGCTAACTGGACGTCCTGTTGTAAGATCGCATACAACTACAATAATGTATGTAACTCCTAATCAGATGACCTATTCACCAGGAGAATATACTTACTGACTAAAACGAGTACTTTCCTTGCAAGCAGCACTCCTTTCACTACAGCATAGCCTGAACTGCACACGACGGGCTACAAACTTTTCAGCTAGTTTCTAACTGGACATCTTGACAAAAATAAGTAAGTAAGTAAGGTAAGTTGTAAAACATTTGTTTGTGTGCAAATTAATAACTTCTGTTGCTTACAATGCTGAAAACGAACCTAATGCAATGTTTAGCTTAGTCTACGACACTAACGTGCGAGTATTACAGCTAGCTAACTGGGCTACGTGTTGCAAACTCAAGTAGCAGCTAAATGACAAAACTTACCACTCTGAAGTAGTCATTTCCAATCTATGGGCGACTGGTTGCTCCTCTATTTCAGATTCTTCCTGTGATTCAGGCTCAAATATGCTGTTCAACACCTATGTCTCCATAGTATTTCCACCTTGGCTGTTTCAGTGAGTGCTGTCGGCCATGTTTGCGTCTTTGCTCTGGAGCTTCGCTCGTTGTAAACCAACCAATCAGCACGCAGGTCATTTAAATATTCATGAGCATACCATAAAAGGAAGAAAACCTCTCGTTTCATTCTAGGGCTTTTAACCAGGCTTGCATTAGGGCACATAGAACAGCACATATGCCATTTTCAGCCCAACCAATGTTACACACCCTATTCAGAGACCTTAAGGACCAGCACAAAATACCCTATATCATCATTCTATCACCCCTTTAACAAAATGTTCTCCCCTACACAGAAAAAAATCTGATGTATTTTACTAAATGAATGTAAAACCAATTATGTGAATGGGTTACACATTTATTATGAAGCTCTCGTTCGGTCACTGAAGGCAACGGAAAAACTAGATGTACCGCAGAGCGGTACAAAATATGACCGCCGCCCAGTCCAGCACATTTTTCCCAGAAAAATAAGTCACGATTGTCAAATTGTGTTAATTTTTCTACTTTGTTGTTTTGTGTGTGTTTTTTTGTGTGTGTGTGTGTGTTTGTGTATGTAGGTGTGTTTGTATGTGTGGGTGCGTGTGTGTGTGTGTGTATGTGTGTTTATGTGTGTGTGTGTGTGCGTGTGTGTGTGTGTGTGTGCGCATGTGTGTGTGTCTTTATGTATGTGTGCATAAATAAAGCAAATCAGGGAACCACCTACTCTTTGCGATAAGTGGCATGGGATCTTTAACAACCATGGTGAGTCAGGACCTCAATTTAACATTCAAGCAAAGGAAAACATCTCCTACAGTACAGTGTCCCTGTCACTGCAATAGGACATTGGGATTGATATTTGTTTGGTGGCTTTTGGCCACAGGGAAGAGTGCCACCTACTGGCCAGCCACCAACACCGCTTCCAGCAGAAACGTACTCGAGGTTTCTTATCCAAGTACTAACTAAGCCTGCTTAGCTTCAGTAATTCAGCAAAGTTAGGGTATCTGCTGGTCTGGCTGCTGGCTAAAAACAAAAGGTGAAAGGCATAACTGTCTCACTGAATTGCATCATGCACACTCAATTCTCACTGGTATCTGCTAGACAACAAGTACCAAAACATGATTAGTTCATAGATTTCACATGTAAAATACATGTTATACAACCCCACCCCATCTTGCCTGTTCATAATTCTGAGAAACTATTGAATTGTCTGCATGTGTGCGTGTAGGTGTTTATGTTTGTGTGTGTGTGTTTGTGTGTGTGTGTGTGTGCGTGCATGTGCTTGTGGGTGTGCCTGTGTGTGTGCATGTGCATGCATGCGTACATATGTCTACTGTGTGTGTATGTGTCATACGTATGATTGTGTGAATGTATGTGTGTGTGAGTATCTGTTTATGCACATGTGTGCATATGGAATGGGTTAACATGACCCCTGGAGGCAAACATACACAAAAATGGTCATCTTAGGCCCTACTGTTCTCAAGATATTCACAGAAAACTCTGTTGGTGCACAGTCACTGAATGTGCACATAAATTAATGTATTGTATGGCCCCCCATGAACGAAAGTCCACGAAACTTGGCATGCATTCGGAGGGTGTCATAATGATCCTACACTTTCAATTTTGTGCAGTTTTGACCATATCAGCCAGAGATATTGTGATTACAACACCTAATATTTTGCTTTTTAATTTTTAACTAGGTGGCGCTATACATGAAATAAGTGGTAATGGGATGGGTTGACATGGCCCCTTAAGACCAACATACAAAAAAGGTGGTCCTCCAAGGCCCTACGGTTCTCGAGATATTCACAGAAAACTGTGTCCGGCCACCTACAGGCCAGTTGGTGTACAGTAACATAAATTAATTTATTGTATGGCCCCCCATTAACAGAATTCCACGAAACTTGGCGTACATTCAGAGGGTGACATAATGATCCTACACTTCCAATTTCGTGCAGTTTTGATCATGTTAGGTCACAGATACCTGCGATTACAACACCTCATTTTTACTTTTTTGTTTTTAACTAGGTGGCGCTATATGAAATGAGTGGTTATGGAATGGGTTGACATGGCCCCTTAAGATCAACATACCAAAAAACGGTGGTCCTCCTAAACCCTACGGTTCTCGATATATATACACAGAAAACTATGTCTGCCCTACCCTCCTTTCGGGGGGTCCAGTCAAGTGGGGGGGCTACAGATCAAAACGAAAAAATGATAGTTCCATGCTATCCATGTGGGGCTACATGCCCACCAAGTTTCGTGTACCCCGGTCTTTCAGTGTCCCGTGAATCCTTGACGGAAATTTGGACATGCGAAAAAGAAAAAAAAAACAATCTGACTAAACCTATATGTCCGCCGCTTCGCTGCGCGGCGGTCATAATAACTAATCTATGGCAAGAGATTAAGTTTGCCTTGCCTTCTGGCTGCAATCTCGTTGACTGTGGGAAAAACATTGCAGAGTAACAATGACTTTGATATATGGTAGGCTACTGATAGGGATTTGTGACAAAAGAGACCACAGAATTTGTTTTAGGATTAAGTATGTTAAGTAAAACTACAGTTTTAGAAAATGTTTGGATAAAAACGCACAGAAAAATAAAGAGGTGTTGAAAACTCACTTGCAAACGAGATTCCAGAGAGTAGAAGAAGAGCTGGTGAGGGTGAGTCCATAGATGTATATATAGCATGGCTAGATGTCTTATGACGGAGTCTCCAAAGGCATCACCGGTGGCCATCTTGTCACAGACAAGCTATCTGGTGGGCTCTGTGGTACCTGATGACTCTTCTTCTACTAAAGGCAGAACAATGCCCCCAGGCTATAACAATGACACCTTCATACCGCCACCTACTGGACTGCTACACAGGAGTGTGTAAAAAGGACGTTGGCAAGTGACACATTAAATCATAAAATCATAAAACAATAGCAAAACCACCCCCCCCCCCCCTTCAAAAAAAAGGAAAAAAACTAAATTCTTCTACTTAAACCAGTATCATCAAGATACATAATGAAATACTTGCTTCTTTGTCCTTGCATTCCTTGCTCCTGTAACATATTATAAATGTCATTTTCTGCATCAGAATCTTTCCATTTCTGTCTGAGTTGGTAAAATTTCTTACAACTAAATAAAAACAACAATTGCTAAAACAAAAACACATTTTTTGAAACCTGCCACCCTTTTCTCAAAACTGTGAACACAAACCCCAAATTTCAAACTACATTCACAAAACCTCTGCCAACCTCTGCAAAAATTGCCTCAAAACATTTGTACCTGCTCAAAATCAAACACTGTCTTCAGATCATTCTCAAAGCAGTCAACATGAAAACACTACTGAGCAATCAATACACACTACATCAAAAAAAAAAATAGACAACATATCAGGGCAGCTCATATAACTCCAGGATGAATTTCATTGTTTACAATACAGTACATCCAGTAAAAGTCAAAAGAATTCATAACTCAGTGGATTCAACGTTCACTGTAAATCCAGTAAAAATAAAGTATTATAGGAAAATTCCGGTTGCACTTTAAGGCCCTTTTCTGGTTTGTTTTGGATAAACTAGAGTGGTGGACACCGAAACTTTGATGATTGGTCCAATCTCGACTTTTCTGACTCGTTTTGAATTGCCTTTGACTGCTCAGAGTGGCTGCGAACAGGCATACTATAGGCTACTCAAACATGTCCTAAAACAACCCTTAACGTTCGTTTTCAAAACTGTGCAACACACCGAGTGGTTGGGGGTTAGGGGTTTGTATTGGCAGTTTTGAGAAAAGGGTGGAAAGTTAAAAAAAAATGGCATTTCAGACATTTCAGTACTGTAAATGGGAAGTACATTGCAGCCTACAATGTACTCTGAATGCCTCACTTTGTTTGGAATCTGCATTGTTCAGTATAACTTTTTTACACTTGTCACATCATTTGAAACAAGTGTGATCAATGTTGAATCGTGTTTAACGTATGGCATGTGTGCTTTCTTTGTGTTTACCTTTTACCAATTGTGTTTACCATAATGCATCGCATGTTTTATTGCATGAGAATGTGCTTAGAGTTTTGCAAAAAGAGTCTGAGATCTGCAAGTTTTGTTTTATATGTAAAAACTGTTTAAACCAATCAAAGTGAGACTTGGCTCCTAGTCATTGCTACATATCCTGGCTTGGCCATAATGAAATGATAACCATACAGCGCTAGGTCAAGCCTCGCTTTATCACTTATTTTGGGTTTCTTAATTCTGCTTTTGTGAATTACCACTGTCAATTTGTTGTGCAGCTGGCGCGTGCCGAGACCACTGTATTGAATATACTTCCCTTGAAGAGGTAATGAGTTTCTTCTCTCTGCTGTGTTGACGGGATCGGTTCCTCTGTGGCTGCTGTCCTTCCCAAGCTAGCTCTGCAAATTTTCAGCAGGGAGTTCCTCAACTGGGCTTGTTAGATTACTGTGTAAGATTACTTCCTCCTCTGTTTGGTTTCTATGACCTCCAGAGGTGGTGTGAGTATGAGTTTTGACTGACGAGCCTAGCAATCTGTCTGATGTCTGCTTGAATTGACACTACTAGAGCCATTCTGTCGGGAGTAGCCTAATCTATGTGTTCGCCAGATATTGTGGGGGGGGGGGTAAAGGGGTAAATATGATTATTGTCTTTCTCTTTTCGGTCTTCGGGGACAAAGACTCTTGGGGGGGGGGGGGAAATGTGACAGAGCGCAGTGCGTCTGTCACTGGCAAAGGCGGCTTTCCCGCCGCAACGTGAACAATGACTTCACAAACATTTGCACAAAGACTGCGCTATTAAATCATGTTGCGATGTTGATTTGTTTGATAACATGTTGTGAATGGTACAGACCTGATGCGTGTCAAGACGGGGGTTAAGTTAACACTAGAAATTGGTTTTAAGTTAAACATACAGAGAATCAAAGCCGCGATATGCGGTATAGAGGTTGAAGCGTATCTATTTATCAGTAATGTAAGCGTTCTCTAAAAGTACGCATTATAACATCAATGCTTACTAGCTGGGAGATGGAAGTGCTTTGTCCGAGTGTATGTATGATTGTGTGTATGTACTTGCCTGTTCTTGGTGCTTCAGTTGCTTTCCGGGTACAGGGGAGCAAACTGGAGTATTGGGCAAGGGACACTTTTCTGCGTATCTTTTGCGCCCAGACGTGGGAGCGCTTATTGGCGCAGGTGTGTTTAGAGTGGTAATATTATTTGGTGCTTAGTGAGGTTTATTATGGCATTGTATGGAAATAACATGAACGATTGTTAGTAATGTGTATTGCCTATGTCATGTGTTAACCAAAATGTGGTGAATTTGAATTAATTGATTTGTTGCTATGCATGGTTTAGTCCAGTGTTTTAAATGGTGTCTGCATAGCGCAGTCAGGAGTGAAGATTCCTCCTCAGTAGTGGGAGGTCCTGCTGAAAGGCCTCTGAGGTAGGCATAGAACCTAGTGGGCATTGTCCCGGTGTTTGTTTTCCTTTTTGTATCAGTGTTTTGTTTTGTTTTGTTTGTCATAACCTGCCGGTAGCCTAAAAATAACAATAAAAGAAAAACAAAGCCTCTTTGGATACAATCTGCTGCATTTATCCATCATTCAGTCCTGACCAGTCCATCCGCTCGGGCGCACTCTGTTACACTCTTCCATCACCATTCCACCATATGCAAAACCTAAATGTAATATTTGTACTTGTGGCTCTGGACTTGATCTTCATGTGTTTTCAAACCAAACATTTAGGGAGACTTCATAATGGTAGCTTACTCCAAGATATCTCTGGGGAGATTGGCCCTTGTAATATAATTGACAGGCTGTATCAGTTGTTTGGATAAAAGTGTCTGCTAAATGAATAAATGTAAATGTAAATGGTTTAAGAGATGACAATGTCACTGTAGTCACATGTAAACAGTTTCTGAGAATGCTGTATGTGACATCTGTCGCACAACGTGTGTTAAAACAAGACCTGAATGTACTCTGAGGGCTACAAATAACAGAAGCATATGTGACATTTGTCAGGCAGCCAGACAAGGATGGAGAGGGGATGGGGCCCCATACCACAGTGGTTTCCTGTGTTGAGGCCAGAGTCTGATTTTTTTTCTAATTGTGAAGGATAACTTTCCCTAGGATTAGAACTGAAATTAAACTTGTTTAATATGTATATTTACCAAGCAGTGGGAATGATGTTTGGTCCATGTGTTTTAAATGTCCAATTGTCATTGAACATTGTCAGCCATATGAATACAGTCAATTACAAATTGGATCGAAATGTCACTGTTGGTTCATCTGGAGTTTTTTCACAGGACGGAACAAATTGTGCATGACAGCCTCCTTACATTTTGTTATTACATAATTTACTCTAAATGTTATAGGGGTGAGTGATGGTCTTGGAGCAGCCATAGTTTGTAACAGTGTTGATTTCCTTAGATATCAGTAATACAAATATGTAAGTCACAAGTAGACAGTCTCTGATGACATTTCCTGACAGTGTCACTGGAGTCACATGCAAACAGTTTCTGACAATGCTTTACGTCAGTGTTTCTCAAAGTGTGGTCCGGGGACCACTGGTGGTCCGCAAGCTAGCCCAAGTGGTCCGTGAGCAGACGTGGTAAAATATAATATAGATGAGTTGTTTGCAATATTGAACCAAGTTGTATGTAAATCCAAACATTTCTGAAACACTGCCTATGTACACAACATAAATGAAAACAAGACCTGATTGTATTTTACATGTAATAGAGAAAGCTATTGGCAAAAAAAGAAAAGAAGTAAGAAAGAACAGGGAGGAGAAGTGATATGTTTAGACAATTTATCAGCATGGGAGACATGTAGGTTAAACCTGAGCTTGTCTCTCATAATAATATGAATCTGAAGCACCAAAACTATGGTGACAAATATAGATGTGCACAGTAAGACAGACTTGGACACAATTACACACAGAGATAGATAGACGTGTGTGTGTTGTAGATTTGTTTGAGTACTGTCTATCCGCTTTCCTAATCAGATCAGTGTTTAACTGTGTCACAAAACAATAAGCTTTGTTAGACTACTTCTAAAAGTATATGCAGGGCTACACTTAAAAACATTCAGGGCTGAATTCCTGGCAAAATGGCCTGGCCACGCCCATGTTGTAGAGCTATGAGAACCATTTACAGTGCTTTGATTTCAAGTGACGTGGCTAGATTTTGTTAGATAATCAGTTTTTGCAGTGCAGCAATTTCTTTGAAATCACATGAAATCTTACAATGGGGAATGAGTTCCTTGCTATTTAGATAGTTACATCATATACTGTACAAGGAAGTGAACCTTTACTCTGGTGATAAAAGGCTGATGCTGCAGGCAATGGCCACATGCAGCCTCTTTAATACAGATGTCATTGTGTGACACAATCTTCTTGAGAAAGTGAAAATACTGGTGAGTTTTCTTAACAAGACAAATTTTCTCAATGCACTGGCAGTCAAATGTTCTTATTTTTAGGACAAATTTGCTTGTTTTCAGGATAAGTCAAACTCTCCTTAAATTAAGTTATATGGTTTTACTAGAAAGCACAAGGTAAGTCTCTTTATACTGAAAACAAACAATATAAAAAAAAGTTGTTTGATCTTGATATAGGATTAAAGGGAAACTTGGCAGGATTTCCCCCTCTGCTGGAGAAATTGTGCATTATGCTATTTCAAACTGTGGGAAAAGGTAACGATAAAGCACATGGATTTGTTTACAAGCTAGCGAACGGTTAGCATAAGTTTGGCAGAACTATGTGGATGTTACAAGGTAAGAAACACGATTTAAAACGAGTTTCTTGTTTCTCACTTCTCTTTCCGGGACGGTAGTCTCAATGTTGCAAGGTTGGTTTTCCGCCTGGGGACGCTAGGGGCAGCGGGAAAAGTCACCATTTTCACCGGAACAGGTCATTTAACCATCCAAATGATTTCTAAACGGGTTTATTACGTTGAAATAGTTGCCAAGTTCACCTTTAATAACACTTGATTAGATTTTTATTAGATAAGCAGTTTTTGCATTGCGGTGAGGCAGGATTCAAACCAGGAGAGCACTTTGCCTGAAATGCCCATGTTTGAGAGTATGGATAGTAAGATGTGGTGGTTGACTGTGTCAAAAGCAGCTGATAGGTCAAGCAAGATGACAACTGAGGACTGAGAAGCTGCTCTGGCAGATTTTAAGGCTTCAGTCACAGACAAGAGTCGTTTCAGTGAGTGGCTATGGAGCTAAATTTGTCTCAATAATATTTGTACTGTATATGCGCAGAGGGGGATCCACACATATTTCTTGATTTGCATGTGTGTTTTGATATCTACAAATAAAAAAAATCATATTTGTAACTCGTATATTGATTTTTACAAATATAGATGTGCATTTGTAAATAAAATGCCATTTGTAAAACCGAAAATTTTATTTGTGAAATGTGACTGCATTTGTGGATCACCAGCACACGCATTCTTCGCTTTACAAAGTTACGTGTTTTTGAGACGTTCTTCACACGAAAGTCACACAAATCCACACGTAAATAGGCCTACTTTAATTCACCGGCACACAGAAATCGCAATCCAGTAGACGGCGACATCCACAAATATTTCTTGACTTGCATTCGTGTTTTAACATCCACAAATAAAAAAAATCATATTTGTAACTTGTAAATTGGTTTTCACAATTATAGATGCGTATTTGTAAATGAAATGGCATTTGTAAAACTGAAAAATGCCTTTGTGGATCACCAGCACACACAGTTTTCGTTTTCACATTTGTGGATCAGCATTTGTGGATCATGTATTTTTTTTTTTTTTTTAAGTATATTTTTTTGGCCTTTTTATGCCTTTAATGATAGTGAAAGTGGAGAGTGACAGGAAGCGAATGGGAGAGAGAGCAGGGGTGGGATCCGGAAAGGACCACGGGGCGGGAATCGAACCCGGGTCGCCGGCGTACGGTGCAGGTGGGGCCAGGATCACATATTTTTGAGACAAACTTTGCACAGAGAAGCCACCCAGATCCACAAGTAGCCTGCTGACACTTTCTAATCCAGTAGATGGCAGTGTTGTTCTATGGGACTCATAACCAAAGATTCTTTGCTCATAACACACAGAGCTAGCGAACCTAGTTCTTAAATCTAACAAGTTGCCAAGATGCCTTTTACAACAAGCTTTTTGATGGAAAAGTGGTGTTTAATTTCCATAATCTTTGTTTAGTAAACGCATAAAACCGTCAGTTTGCAAGCGAAATCAAGAATTACGATCTTTGAGTTTGTTTATAGTTACCTAGCAACCGAGGCTTTAAGTGTTAAAACCAAGGATTCTAGAACAGAGTTATGAACATTAGACGCTTGAGTGAAATCTCAACCTTAGTGATTGATAGCCTATCTTATGCGCTGTGTTTAAGCAGGCCGTGAACAAAGGGTTAACTTATAGCCTACAGGTAGAAAAAAGAAAAAATGGTGATAATATAACGTTAGCTAAGTTAGTTTGCCTGCTAGCTAGCTTATCAGTAGCCTAGGCTATACAGTCTGTACAAATCAAATCACAGAAGTTTGTGAAATTCTGTCATTTGTTTGAGAAATTTTGTCTGAGAAATTCTGTGATTTGTTTGAGATTTGTGTGATTTGTCTGTGAAACTGCCCTTTCTATAGTCTTAGAAAGAAAAGGTAGGAGTGGGAATGTATGATAGTTCTCCACCGTGATGGGAGCAAGAGAAGGCTTTTTAAGCAGTGGAGTTACCTAAACCAGTTTGAATGCAGTTGAAAATGTACCAGAAGCCAGTGAAGTGTTACATGTGCCCTCACATAGCCTATGTAAATGTGCATTCAGTTGGTCTATCACGCCTACTCTCACTGTTTTACAAAATGGCAGGAATGAGGAAACATGATAAGATGATACACACATATCCTGAATTACTTTACCTGGCTTGACTTAGTCAACATATACTCTGGCTGGGTACTCTGGCTGGGTGTTCATGAAAAGTGTCTGTGAAGCTGCTCTGAAGGACCCATCCTTGACTTTGAGAAACGGTGAATGTCTCCTGGCAGGCCAGCAAACCCTTCTTTTTCTGTGAGCTTTTCTTTTGGCAGTTTGCAAACTGAGTGCATTACCACCACCATCTGCTGGACTGAGGTGCAATGGCAAGTGTACCCTGTAGCCTCGTTCTGGCCGCCGGGTGAACAAGGCGAATAGTTGATTTCACATTAACCCAATGATGTTTGATTCTTCCTGGATGAAATTGGAAGGTGGAGATTTGTAATGAAATGGCTATTGTGAGTTGATTATTTCTGCATTGGTAAAGACTGTCACATTGATAGCCTAGCTGTCTTTTGTTTATTTCGTTTTTGAATAGTGGTGTGTTCTTCGCGCAGATCACAACTGAAAGTCTTGAGATTGTAATCACCAGGTGATGACAGCAAATGAAACCAGAGGTCAGTTCTAACACACAACAACAACAACAACAACAACAACAACAACACATTGTAGGGGGAACATTACTAACCTCCACCAAAGCATATTACTGTATGCTCCAGAACGCTCACCAATCTGTTATCATTATTTTCACCACTAGTGCATCATGTAGGAGTTCTCAGTTTTTTTTGTCGTTTTTTTCTGTTGACTTTCTGATTTTTTTTGTCAACGATTCCTGGGACATCTAAACCCTGGGGCACATTAAACTTGGTGGTCATGTCACAGAAATTAAGCGATTGCTCCCTGAGGGTTCAGTTCAGGGACTTCTGTCCATTAGGGGCTGTACAATAAATACATTTAACATGTTTAAGGCACCCATAACGTGATAACGTTTGATAACGTTTCCAATATCATTTTGATGACACAATACCCCATAACATCACAAACAGCAAATTTCGTTCATGGTGCCTTTAAACTGTTTTAAACTCTGCAAGGAGTGGCAATATAATCCAAAATTTTAACCAAAGGGAAGCATTTTGGATATATTGTTTAGAAGCAATGGAGCACCCAGGTCTTTAATGAAGTTATTAACTTCACTTGATTTCTGTAAATACCTCAGTAGTAGACAGTGTCAGCACTTTGGTCAACTGCAGTTGTTTTAAATGCACTCTATAAATGACAGTGACATTTATTTGCGTTTATGACCGAATTCTAGGAGCATTGCACAGGAGGATCGTGCTGGTGGGGAAGACTGGATCAGGAAAAAGTGCAACAGGAAACACCATCCTGGGAAGAAATGCTTTTGAAAGCAACGCTCTACCCAGTCACGTGACTGACGTGTGTGAGAAACACGACGGGGAGGTGGAGGGCAGAGACGTTGCCGTGATCGACACGCCGGGAATCTGTGACAGGAACAAGACGGAGGAGCAGATGAGGAAACTGATGGCCAACTGCATCAAGCTGTCCCTCCCTGGACCACACGTGTTCCTGCTGGTGATCAGACTGGGAGTGAGATTCACAGAAGAGGAAGAAAATGCTGTAAAGTGGGTCCAGGACAACTTTGGACAAGACGCGTCACGTTACACGATTATATTGTTCACTCATGTAGATCAGCTGAAAGGTATTACTGTGGAGGATTGCTTAAAGCATGAGAGTCTTAATAGGATTTACAATAGCTGTGGAGGAAGGTATCTGCCATTCAACAACAGTGATAGAAGTAACAGAGAACAGGTACAACATCTTCTGGAGAAGATTGACAACATGCTTCAGGTAAATGTAGGAGAGTTTTACACCAACAACATGTACAAGGAGGCTCAGAGAAAGATCAAAGAAGAGGAGGAGAGAAAGAGACAGGAGGAGGAGAGGAAAAAGGAGGAGGAGAGAAGGAGACAGGAGGAGGAGTGGAGACGGCAGGAAGATATACGAAAAGAGGAGGAGAAAAGGAGGTACGAAGATGAAAGAAGACGAGAAGAAGACAGAAGGAGACAAGAGGAGGACAGAAGACGACAGGAGGAGGACAGAAAACGACAGGAGGATGAAAGAAGAAGGGATGAAGAGGAAAGAAGGAGAGAAGAAGAGGAAAGAAGGAGAGTGGAAGAACAGAGAAGAATGCAGGACGAGATCAGGAGACAACAGGGAAACTCGTGCTTCAGGAGATGTTGTCCATGCTTGTACGCAGATCCAGAAAGAGAACTATGACATTGTGGCCTATGGCATACTATGAGCATCACATTTATTTTCAGCATTATTTTTTGTGAATCACTTTGAATGCGATTATATGTTATACTGCATTTCATGTCTCTGGAACAGATTCAGAAAGGCTATAGGTGACTGTTATACTGCATGTCTGTTTACTGTGCAACTATGTAAACATATACATTACTGATGAAGTGGTATTATATAAGGCCTAACAGCTAGAAATGCCACAATGCATTATAAAGCTTGTTTTACATTTATAATGCCACCATTAATCTTGAAGTTGTTTTTTCTTCTTGTTATTTTGTAACTGATAATACATATAAATAGGTCACCTGCAGTAGAAAGAAAGCAAACATTTGAGACCACACGATTAGGGTTCCATTTGAAAACAGATACAACAGCGACACCTACTGGTCAATTTGCCTTGAGGGTTTGAAAAAGACTTCATGACCTGTCGTGCAACCGGCGTAAGGTGGCGCAAAGTGTCCTCCAAAGTGTGAGGGACAGATGATGACCTCTGCAGAGTGGCCGCTATGTTGTATCTATCATAACATTTATACCATACCTGACAGGCATCTGGAACAGTGAAATGGGTATTATTACTCAGGAACGAACAAAACCAAGGCTGCCTAGATAACAATCTGGTCTTTATACAGTAAATGTGTTTAAACACACAGTGGTGACTGCATACCAGACCATTTCTATTGGATACTTACCGGTAGCTCCTTTACTGTCAGTGTTCAGCAGCAACAGATCTCTATCACTACCCACTGTCTCGTTTATGTACAGATCGCACAGAAACAAATAACCAGTTACAGCTGTGCTGCAGCATTGTAAGACTTCCAAACAAACAGTAAAGGGCAGTGAAAGGTCATGTCTCTGGAAATAGTTATGCATGGAGAATTACATACATTGTACTTAATT
The DNA here is from genome assembly GCF_018492685.1 of Alosa sapidissima. Taxonomy (NCBI): domain Eukaryota; kingdom Metazoa; phylum Chordata; class Actinopteri; order Clupeiformes; family Clupeidae; genus Alosa; species Alosa sapidissima. The sequence goes on along the minus strand of NC_055965.1, from coordinate 25,005,908 downwards.
TAACCGCACCCCAATAGATAATAATAAAAAAAGGGCAAAACATCATCTCATTCACAAAGCCATTAAAAAGGCATTGTCTTCATTACCCCATGCAAGGTCACAAATGCTGGATCGGCAACTTATGATATATGTAATAGACATGGCTATAAGAATAATAGAATATAAACAGGCTTGAAAAAACAAAGCAGGATTGAACATAAAGATACACTTGGCATAAAACTAAGAATAGATACCAGGACAAACATGTCAAAGACTTTTGCAGATTATTAATGTCTACCTTGTGTATGCAGTAAACTGCTCAAGGAAGTGAGGGACTTCAGTAACCACCCAGCCAGCTCATGCAAATCATTTCACGTAAATGGCATTAAGCTCACATACTTGAACATAAGTCAGGTGAAACATACTTGAACAGAAGTCACGTGACATCTGTAAACTTGAAAGTCAGAGGTGTCAGAGGATCAACAGTGTCACAGCCTCAGGGAAAACTACTCTTCCTATTTGCAGTTCTTTGTCAGAAAGTCATGCACAGTCATCATGAAACACAATGGAACATTTATATTGGTGAACATGATCCAATAGTGCTGTGATTGTTATCACAGACTGCCATGAGACTGGGTTAAAAGGACACAGAAAAAAATAAAAACAGAACATCTAAAGTTGTGATAAATTAAATGGAAAGATTCCAGTTAATGAGTAATAGTAATTATTCTAAACAGTGCACATGCCACCAGAGATGGGAAGTAACAAAGTACAAATCCTTAAATACAGTACTTCAGTAGCATTCTCAGGTATCTGTACTTTACTGGAGTATTTATTTTTTACTTTTACTTTATTCCCCTACATTTTCACTTTTTCAAAACTCTCATTAAAAGTATTGTGTTAATGCATTTGAGGCAAGTTACCAATTATCTTTATTTGAGGTCATTGTGTGCTTTCCCATCATCAAGGCTGATTTCAACCTAAATTGATTGGACAATAGTGATACATAAAAATATCGACTTTGCAACTGTAGGGGTGTCACCTGTAGGGAACTTATTAATCAAACTCAATGCTTTATCAGAATGTGTACAGACATCAAAACATATGCTTTGTTTGCTTATCTATCTTCAGGAAAAAATCTGACATTTTCCTGCTAGGCCTATTCGGCCAGCGAGCTTACCACAAACAGAATGTTTGTTATATGCAAGTTCATCCCTGGCTGGTAGTAGGCAACAGGCTTGCTAGATTTTCATTGTTGGTTTCATTGAACAATGGACAATGGTTTCATTTCCTATTTATTTATAGGGACAAAGAAATAGATCGGATCAGATTTAGAACCTTAGCTACCTCAGATTTGGCACCTGGACCATCCAAAATGTTATGTTGGAAAGGGTAGAAAACAGAACCTGACAATTAATACAGTTACATATATTACCACAAATCAATCAAATCAAGGCTGTAATCATAATCATAATATACTTATTATACATAATTACCCCAAATACCCCCAATATTCAATTATGCTTGTCCCAAATATAAAGACATAAATTGTTATACTACAATAATCTGTCACACATAAGCCTAATTTGCAAAGAGATCATACAAGACTGAAAGCAAACATTCCACATATTAGTGTTGCATAAATGCCATACATATTGTTTTGCCATTGTTTTCAACTATATAATCATGTCTTTTCATGTTGAATTCCAATAGAGGCAGGCAGATTTTTATTTTTAAAGGCCAGTTATTTAATGGATCCAGGATACTATGCATCCTGATAAAGTTCCCTTGGCCTTTGGAATTAAAATAGCCCCAAATCATCGCGTACCCTTCACCATGTTATTTCAGTTGGCCTATTAGCTGGTTTGATTTGCATTGAGCTCAATGAGCATCACACATTTCAAACCTCCTTTCCCAACATCTAGCCTACTTTACTGTGGTTACTAAGTTTAAGCTAAATTATATTACAATATTTTTGTTGCATTTACACCCAACATAGGCTATAAAACAGCTTGAAATACCAGTTTAGTTTTTGAGGAACATGGGGGCCCATCAGGACTGCCTATGTTGGGACCCAGGATCTTGTGCTACGCCCCTGCTGCCCATACTTTATTTCAGAGAAAAAAAAGATAGAAACGTTGCAGTATAGTTTAGAGCTATAAACTCTAACCTACCCCCATAAACTCAACTTAGAAGAGCAAGTTGGCACATCATGGTTCTACATTATCCCTTACAAAAAGGCAATTTTGTACAACAGCGGACGATTGTATTTGTTGGCACAATTCTCAAGTTTTCAAAGAGGCTTGTCAATGGAAGAAGCCCAGACCGAACTTCCCAATCTCAAAATTTGTGGGCAGGGCTAAGTTCAGGTCTGGTTCCAGGCTAGCAGGGCAGAAGAGCAGAGGGCCATCTCGCCAAGAATACAAACTGTTCTACTCCACCATTTCTGGGCTGAGATCTCACCACACTCAACACACTTAAAAAATAAATTGGTTTATCAGTGTGGGGTTATTTTTTCAGAGCTATGAAAGTTTATATCATTTTCTTTTTTTATTCAATTTATGTTGGTTGAAAACAAGTGGAAAACACTGTTTTTCACAGCTAAAAGGACATTACAAAAAGAAAAGTGATATTGTGTTTAATGATTTATGTTTAATAAATGCCGGCTATATATTGTGAGTAAAACTTTACAGGTATTCTGGTATTTGAATTCTACTCCTCTTTGAAAAGTTCCTTAGATAGGCAGCACTTTACATTTTAACAAGTGCAACCTTACATAAACTTGCATAATACATAGCACTGGAATGTGAAGATAACATACAATATCATGCTTTATAAATATTCCATCAAAACATTTCTATGCTATCATGTGAAATCATTTTGATGCTAGAACCTAATGTGACAGGTGTTCCAGCACATCAATTTCACCTTAATCTATCTGACTAGGCAAGTATAAGATATTATAAGATATTATATGCCATTAGCAAACTGAAAAATGTAATTACCCCAGATACATCAATGAAAAAACTATTAATTGAAGATTAGCCAAAAATGACTTCCTCTCAGGGATGAATTACTGCACGGGCCTACCGGGCCAAGGCCCAGGGGCCCAGGGGCCCAAGGGGTCAGGAGGCCATGAAGCCCAAACCTTTGCATGGAATCATTGCCTCAATGTCAATACATCAGGATGTACAGTAGGCTATGAATCTGATTGAATTAAAGTATTGGCCATCCCCAAAATGCACCAGAATACAGGAAATCATTAAACAAATTAAACATTTTAATTAGTGACAATTAGTGGGGGGTCCTTAATAAATCTGGGCCCAGGGGCCTGAAAGTTCATGATCTGTCCATGCTTCCTCTAACACCATTTCTAATACAATGGAAAGAGCATGTATCAGGTTGTGTCCTTGACCTTATTCCATGTACAGTACATGCCAAACTACCTTAGTATCTTGATTATCAGTGCAGTTGCTGCTCTTCCTGCTGTTTTTACTACATTTGCAGGTCCAACTGCTCCTAGTACTCCTAATGCTCCAGCTCCTAATGCTCCTAATGCTCCAGCTCCTACTGCTCCAGCTCCTAATGCTCCAGCTCCTACTGCTCCAGCTCCTAGTGCCACTCCTGCTCCAGCTCCTAATGCTCCAGCTCCTACTGCTCCAGCTCCTAATGCTCCAGCTCCTACTGCTCCAGCTCCTAATGCTCCAGCTCCTACTGCTCCAGCTCCTAATGCTCCAGCTCCAGCTCCTAATGCTCCAGCTCCTACTGCTCCAGCTCCTAATGCTCCTGCTCCTAGTAGTGCTACTTTACCTGCTTCTTTAGCCCGTGCCATATATCTATCCCAGCTTATTTTTTTCTGAGCCTTCTCATAGATCTCACTGGTATAGTGCCCTCTTCCATTTATCTCCACCATGTCCTCTATTTTATCCATTAACTCCTTGACCTGTTCTAAGTTCTCCTCACTGTTCTTATCGATGAACATGTGATATCTACCTCCGCATTGTTCAATAAGAGATGAAAGATCAACATCTTCACTCAGAAAATCTGTCAATGGTCCCTCCAGCGCATCTCCATGAGAGAAGAGCACTATAGTGTACTTTAAAGAGTCTTCTCCAAAGTTCTCCTGGATCCACGTCACTGTGTTTTTCTCCTCCTCTGTAAATTTAACATCTAATCTGACAACCAACAGGAACACATGAGGCCCAGGAAGGGACATTACGACACACTTTTCTATCTCTGATTTTAGCTCGTCTTTGGTCTGTTTTGTATCAAATAATCCTGGTGTATCAATCAGCGTAATTTGTTTACCAGATATTTCAGTACATTGTAAATTACAAGTTTTAGTCACAGATTGGGGCGAGAGCTTCACTGCAAAGGCGCTCTTCCCCAGGATGGTGTTTCCTGATGCACTCTTCCCAGCTCCAGTCTTGCCCAAAAGCACAATCTTCACATCTGTCATTTCCATCTTCGGAGGCTGACCTCTAGTCATTTTCATCATGCCTTCTATCTTCTTCAGCAGTTCCACCAACTGAGATCTTTCTATCTCTGCTTTGCTGTTAACAGCATGGTACCTTCCTCCACACTTTTCAATCAGGTCCTGTGTCTTTTCACTCTTTAGTAGTTTTTCAAACGCCGCCTTGGTCAACTTTTCTCTTTGTGTGAACAGGATCATAACATGCATCAACGTATCTTTACCAAAAATATCCTCAATCATCCACAGATACTGTTTCCACTTTCCATCTATTCCTTTTCTCAGGTCGACAAAGAACAGGAAGGCGGTTGGTGCAGAAGGCCCCAAAGTGCAACTCTTCCTGATTTCCCTCTTCGCTTCAGCTGATTCGCTCAGCCCAGGAGTGTCAATAACCCAGAAGCCCTGCCCCTGGAACTCCCCCTGCTGGGCGTTGCATCCTGTTGTTCGGGACTCAGGAAATACCTCCTTACCCAGAATGCCATTTGCAGTTGCACTCTTGCCTGAACCGGCTGGGCCAAGGAGCACAATCCTCAGGCTAACTGAGTGTCCTGTGAGAGAGCCATAGCAAAACAAAACAAAACAAAATGGCCCATTATTAATGGCATACCATTAGGGTATAGGGTTTTTTGATACATTTTATTCTTAAGGTGAGCTGTGATATACGAGAGGGATTCAGTCGATACCAGTTAAACCTGTTTCTAATTTGTGTCTGAATTGACGTCACACTGTCAGTCCATGAACCAAGAATAGGTGCACTGCATAATCATGGCTGTGCGAACATAAAGCTACTCTATACAATACTCTTTACAATACTTTGGTAATGGTATTTTATTATATCCTAGAGTCAAACACTATGTATTGTTAAGCACAAACCTGAATGTTGTTGTGACTCCATTGCAATTTCAGTAGAATATTCTATTGTTTTGCATTCAGGCGTGCCACAAGTAATCTTATGTAAAACAAAAACATTTGTAGTTTTTAGACATTTTAAACATTCTGTATACAGTATTCCACTGGAACTAAAAACACAACTTTAATGCAATTTCCCCAACTTATCAGCAGAGCAGCCAGGCGGTCCTGTGTTTTTGCTGTGCCATGCTCTGTTTCTATGCAGATCAATTCATTCATATAATTATTTAGATGCATTTGTTTGGCTGTACTTACATGAATATAGATGTCCTCCTGAAAGAAAGGTGCTTATGGTGAGATGCTCTATCAGTAGTGATTCTCTTTTATTCTTAGGGTTTCTCTCTGTGTGCTGGTCCAAAAGTCTATTGCTGTAGCATACGCCTAATGGGTGTGCTGTCAACCTGTAATCTGACACCATTAGGAAAACATTGCTTTCCTTTTCACTCACATGCATGCCTTACCTGTTTAATCTGTATATACTCAGAACAATCAGTGTGCAAGTTATACCACGGTGTCCGGGGGAGTCGGGGGGACGGGGCGGGTACGGGCGATTTTTTAATTTTTTTTGGAGGGGGGGGGCAAAGTTTAAATGCAGATCCTGTCATTAATAGCAACAGCGTAGACATGTGCCTATTATAAAGAGAAAATCCGTTGCACACGGGTGGTGCCATAGGTCTATGTTTGCTTACATGAAACATAATACATAATATGTTTACAATATTTACATGAAACACCCCGATGGATCATCAATGGGCTACGCAAACGTCAATGAACTTGATAGTAAATAATCCACGGACCCCGACCACCAATGATGTGTCTTTTGACTGTTTAATTGAATCAACTTAGAATTACTCAACAACTTACATTGTTTCACAATCACATGGGCTATAGCCTATAAGGCTGTACACAGTTGTTTTTTTCTTTTCGACATTCTTTTCGACAACAGTGCTGCTAACTGAACGAGCTTGTGTGAGTGGTTAGAGGGTGGAGCTGCGGGCAGCGCTTCCATGTTTCGCGCCTCTAACTTGCAAGCAGACACTTTTTTCATGAATCATGAACTCAAAATACAATTTGATTTATCTTATTTTACACATTTTAAGGAAAACCATGGCCAAAATATAATTTATTTGGCAATCAAATCAATATTTTGGAGCTCCCCCACAATTTCGCATTCCATGTTTCCAGGGGAGCCCAGGTGGCCACTAGGGGAGCCATGGCTCCCCCCTAACTCGCACCCTGAGAACAATGAAATGGGAACATTAACAATAATAAAACATCTTCATTCAAATGAAATCAATACCCATTTCTCATTTTGTTTTCTCAACAGAACTTAGTTTTCTCAGAATAAAGTTGCTTCCCTTCAAGGTTGGATTTTTCCTTATTGATTTCATTGTGTGATTACAATAAATCATCAAAAAGATTATTGTATACCTGTTTTTCGTCAACTTTACCAAAGGTGCCAATAATTCTGGAGGGTACTGTACCGGAAAATATATGCCAGAATGTGCATTAATATAAATCTATCTCTATCTAGATATATCTATATATCTATCTATTGAGGTAGGAAAACAAGAAGCAAAACTTTGTTTCTAAAAGTAATATTAATAATAAATATACAATAATTTGTACAAGGTATATGATTAGAATAAAGCTAAATCACATGAACATAAAGTGACACACAGAGAAACTCTAGAACTAAAGACCTTAAGAAATGTGAGAACAAGCACTCTTCTGTAGAAATGTACTGTTTTTGAAAGAATTGTCCCCAGATTTCATTACAGGTAGCCTGGAAGCCAGCCCAAATCTAACCCCGCCCACAAAATTTGAGGTAGGGAAATTCAGTCAGGACTCACTCCATTAACAAAGCTCTATAAAAACTTGAGAGTTGTGCAGAGCAATCAAATCTTGCGGGCGGGCTTTATACATTGAGGGACAGATAAGCAAAAAGCTTGGTCCTAGAAAAGCTAGATGTTTATGTCACTATTGTGTCTGTTGTACAATATATTGACAGTGCAATAGCTTTAAAAAACAAACAGAAAATAGTCATTAAGGCATTTGTCGAGAAGAAGGATGTTGTGGCTGTTCTCTCCATGGTAGGCTATTTCGTTGCTCTGAATGGTTAGGTCTATCCAATTGTGTGCAGAGGCCTTTCCCCCTAGAATTTTAAGTATGTCTACATCAGGCTACTTTTCAGGTGCTTTACCTTTAACTTTTAATTTGCACAGTGTCCAACATAACATTTCCCCCACACTGGTCCCTCAGGCCAGGAGCCTAAATCAGTTTTGTACAGTCCCTTTATAAATATTTACTGGCAGTCAGTGGGACCAAGTCACTGTTTGGCAAGTCACAAGTAAGTCCCAAGTCTTAGCACTCAAGTCCAAGTCAAGTCCCAAGTAAATACAGAGAAGGGCAAGTCGAGTCCAAGTCCAAGTCTCATCAAAGCCAAGTCGAGTCCAAGTCCAAGTCCCAATCTTTTTCAAGTCCTGAACAAGTCATCAGGTACTCTTCACTTAATAATGGCATTATTAGACTATCGATCATAATTTTAACACTTCCATCTAATCCACAGAATTATTTTTTATAAATATAGATTAAAATATGTTCAATGTTTCTGTCTTGAAATCTTTTACGATATATGCATGTGCATACAATATACACATGTGCATACCTGAGTAATCTGTACAAAACGGATAGCTACATGACAAATAAAAATATTGTTTTTCCAAATTTCGGAGCCCACTGTAAGGATGAGTAATAATTTGACTGATGGCATTTCACTGCGCTAGGCCACAGATTTGCCTGCAAACAATTTATTAGGCTGTCTGCCAGTGGCGACTCATAAGGGAAGCCAAGGTCAACACTTTTATATTATTTAAAAGATAATAATGACACAGTAATTTTGTTTTAAAGTATTCATTTCTTAAGAAATACTACACATGTGATGCTGTTTATCTCATTTGTAAATGGTGCACTGTCACTTTAAGCCCATTGTGTGCCACTGTCCACACATTCTCATAATGATCTTTTTTACCAGCTCCATTCCTATGGCTAGTCCACAAACTCAAACATTGTTTGTGCCACATGAATAGCACAATATTAACAATGATAAGCATTATATTAAGTTGGCACAAACAGCTTTCATTCCTTTGGAAATAGATGCATGTATGACATGATGCTTGCTTGACATTTTCTGTTTGCAATTAAATGTGAATTATGAGCCTAGTAGCCAGTAGCCACCTAGCTAGCTGAGTGGAATGCGTTTCAATCGGCATATCAATGTGCTTCATGTAAACAAATTATTGAATAGGCCTACTTCAAGACTCACCATTTCCATTAAACAAAGGCAAAGACAACTCTTCATATTCTTGTCCACTTTCCAAATCACAGTGAGTGCAGCCTATGTCATAGTGACCTGGATCTCATAGTTTATAACAGTAGTGAGAACCGGATAAATCCGCAATTTCCCCTAATCTCGTATTTGTTGCCTTCATGATTTCCTTTTATACGTTTCTTATATTTAAAAGAAAATATCAATCATCATCAACAATGACAAGCCAGCTGGAACCTGCCACTCGTTTTCTCTCCCTCTCGTGCGTGCTTAGATGGGGTTCTCAATTAAATGGAGTAGGCTAGCATAAGTTCAAGTTGGATCTTAATGGAGAGGACTCGAAAAGTATCATCTTTATGTAACATGCTGTTGGTGCATTTTGACATTGTAAACGTTCTCTAACAAGAGTGCAAATCAGTTTGCAGTAAAGCTACTAGTTATTAGCTAAATGTTGGTCGTTTCTCTGTCTCTTGGTGCCCTACACACATGTGGGGGTAGCGGCAGCACTGAACTGTGCTCTGGACTGGCCGCTTGTCTCCGCTATTTTTTTTTTTTTAGTCGCGGAGGGAAAGCATCTCTGGGGTGACTGGTCCACGATCAGGAAATTTAGTTTTTGACTCGAGACATGTCAAGTCGTCACAAGTCAAAGAGGCAAAGTCCGAGTCAAGTCTCGAGTGAATAGTATTCAAGTCCAAGTCGAGTCGCAAGTCATGCCGAATTTTATCAAGTCAAGTCTGAAGTCATTAAAATCATGACTCGAGTCTGACTCGAGTCCAAGTCATGTGACTCGAGTCCACATGTCTGGTCAGTACATAAAACTGTTAATAAGTATAATCTATAAATCTGTTTCGTAATCGCAATTAACTCCCTGATCATTTTAGCAACCTCAAATGCTTGGCTTAAACCAGTTAGCATGACTGAGCTGGAGTAAACAGAGGAAGGATGGAGAACAAAGACCTTGGAGACTGTACACTACAGCCCCTGTAGAAGGGGACAAAAGACTAGGAGGAGAATTTACAAACAGAGAGTCTGAAAATCCTACATGTAGGATAAGGATAATAGAAATATGTTTCAAAATTTCAGTGGATCAGTATGAGTCATTCTTCAACATTTAATGTTCATTAAAGGAGGAGTTAGTGATACTGGAGAAAGATTGCTATTTATTGGGTTATTTATTTCCAGAGAGCTGACACTCTTATCCAGAGTGACTTACAGAGAATCAATTAAAGAGAGTCTATCTAGAGCAACTTGGTGTTATGTTCCTTGTTCATGGACTCAACAGTGACGGCCAGGAATCAAATTATTTGCACACCTCTCCCATCAGTATTATTTGTGCAATAGATTTGCCTTCCCTCATGCCTTTCGACTGCCCTGAGGGAAGACTCTGGTCTAGCTCTGGCACAAGCAGATTTAGGGCTCTAGTGTTGGCACAGACAGGCTGAGGGAGGACTCTAGTGTTGGCACAGACAGGCTGAGGGAGTGCTGTAACATTGGCACAAGCACACTGAAGGACACATTAGTGTTTGTGCAGGCTGTGTCTTAGGAGAATACTGTATTTACAAATGTCACACCTGCAATACACACCTCACACCTACAATACAATTCAATTAATCTGTGTTTGTAACATGTTTATAGGTAGACTGACAACAGACTCCATGCCATGGGGGACCCTTTAAGTTACAAACTGCTAGTAGTTTTACGCCTCCTAGTTATATTGTAATACAGCACATTGCACTACCATTTGTAGTGTCCTAAAGGGTCAAAGCCTTCTTCATAACACTTTCAAGTTTCCGGATGGCAGAGCATGCATGTCATGTCAGAGGCAGGCAGAGCGTGCAAGTTAGAGAGCATGTACTGCAGGTAGACCTCTCCTCTGTCCTGTGCACCATCATGAAAACTGGTGTTTTTTGGCTGTCTAGTGTTTGGTGTGTCACCCATCTACACCCATGTTGTTTTTTTTCAGGAGACATACAGTACAGTACTGTACAGACGGACTGCTATCAGATTGCATGCATACAAACATGTGGGAAAATCCCCCTTAAGAAAACCAGCACAAAGATAATGTAAAACCTAACAAAACTGTCTGTCTAATAATTCCACAATATTCTGTAACAGATGTATGAGACTTAACCTCAGTATCCATAAAGCATTTTAAACACATATCTGTCCAGGTGGGTGCTATACATTGGTGGCGGTTAGTGAGGTTGCCCCTTAAATGTGAAGTGCTTTGAGTGTAGTGAAAAGCGCTATAGAAATGTACTGTATGGGTATCTTTGGATTGTTGACTCACGTCTGATGAAGGGCTTGAGTGGGCCCGAAACGTCACGGTAAATAAAATAAACTATAACTTGGGAGCATATACTGGTGTTGCGGACTTTTCCCCCTCTCTCTCATCGTAAGTGTTTTGTCCAGCACCCAGGATTAGATTGGGATGTGCGTGCGTTTTTTCCTCTTCATACTGTAATCTAGATTGGCACAGCACTCCTACCTACGCTTGACTCCTTCCCTTTAAAACTATCACAGCATTTTGACTATGGATCCAACGACTGCTTCAGCGACTTTTGAATTCTCCGAACAAGACTACACACGGATTATCCTTCAGGACTCTTTGTTTGACAGCAATACCATACGGGACAGTTCTAATGGCTCTTTTAAAATGTTACAAAGATTGGAAGAGAAGGAAACACGCTTGTTTTTACATGCTGTCACTTTAAGTGATCACATAGCCTACGGGCCAAAAGAATCCCAAGGGGATTGCGGGTCAACAAGGGACCAATCATTGGCAAGGACAATGCAACATTTTGTGATCAATGGACGGCAATCCTTAACAAGTGTTCGTTTGATCTAATGGCACTTACAATTCAGGAGGCCACAGCCAATCTCGCGACCGTTCGGAACGAGATCTCTGAGCTCAAGACACGGTTGGGCGCGGAAATCAACGAGCCAGGTGTCCTTAAACAACGCTTAGACGAAGTTGACAAACTAAAACAAGACGCAGCAAAAGAAATTAAGATGTCCAAAAGAAATAAATTTGAAAGAGACACAGCTGACTATGAGCGGGGACGAGTGTATCAGTGGCGTAACCCAACTCCAAGACGGCCACCCTACTTGGCCAAAAATGGCATGCAACATACGCCGACCATCAACCAACGATCACATCTCCTGCCTACGGATGGCGAATATGAGTCGGAATCCAGCAACTTCTCTCAAACAAGCGGGTCTTTTTTAGGCGAAACCAGAAGGACTACACCCCAACGACGACCACCACGACCAAAAAGAAAAGGACCAAATGCAGGCGGTCCCTAAAATCCCCAAGACGAACTCAGGACTGTGGTGAAATACAACAGGTACATAACGTCATTAACCTATCTAGTCAGACTTTATCGAAAGGATTATCTTAGACTTCCACAAATTTTTTCGTTCCCTCAGACTTAAAGAGTTTTTCAGTAACAATCCGTCCTCTCTTAATCATTCCACCACTCCTGTCCAAGGCACGAATGCGGATTATACGGCAGGAGAGAAGGAACAGATTGATGCACCTGGGGCGAGTGCTGTGACTTCGGCAACACGGAGGACAACATCTTTTAGAGGTAAAAGTACATTTATCCCTCCAAAAAAGAGGAATGCCTCATTAGACACGTACTGTCGGCTTATGGAGAACGATGTCTCGAAACTATTGTCCAATAAAAGTGACTATAAATTAGCGGACAACCTTTCAAAAGCTCAGAGAAATGAACTTGAATTGTTGGTGAAGGACAAAACTTTAGTCATCCAAAGTGCAGACAAGGGGGGGGCTATTGTTGTGATGGATAGAACATCGTATGTAGCAGAGATCGAAAAACAATTAAGCAATACAACATTCTACAGAAAACTGAAACATAACCCTACACCTGAGTTTAAACAACGGATCAAGGATCAACTGAATACATATTTACACAGCAAAGACATCACTAAGCGTGAATATGACTTCATGTTAGTAGAGTACCCGACTATACCTGTCCTATATACTCTTCCAAAAATACACAAAGACTATACAGACATACCACCAGGCCGGCCAATAGTGGCTGCCATTGGCTCGGTTACAGAAAAAATATCAGCCTTTGTGGACTACTTTCTCCAACCACTGGTCGCCTCTTTACCATCTTACGTCAGAGACTCTACTGAATTCATAAAAATGATCCAATTGATCAATAATCTTGAGGAGGATGTTTTCCTAGTGACTATGGACATTGAGTCGCTTTATACGAATGTGCCCTTTGAAGGAGGATTAAAAGCATCAGAATTTTTCCTCAATCAGCGTTCTGAGTGTACCCCTAGCACCCAGTGCATTGTGGGGCTGATTGAAACGGTGCTCAAGTGTAATTATTTCCTCTCTGCCTCTGACTTCTACCTGCAGGTATCAGGAACCAGCATGGGGTCCAAGATGGCTCCTAGCTTTGCTTGTCTATTCTGTGGACAATTTGAGAATGAAATCATCTGGGACTGCAACAAAAATCCTTATTTATCCTACATAACAAACTGGAAAAGGTATATCGACGATATTTTTTTCATATGGAAGGGACCAGAGTCTAAACTAATGGAGTTTCACCGCTTTATGAATGACAATAGCTACAACCTGAAATTCACCATGGAAAAGGATGCACACAAAATGAACTTTTTGGACATTCTTATTTTCAGGGAGGGCAACAAATTGGGTACAACTCTCTACCGTAAGAAGACAGACAGAAACTCTATACTCCATGGACATTCGTACCATCCAGTCCCACTCAAAAAGAGTCTTCCCATATCACAGTTCAATCGGATTCGCCGCATCTGTAGCAAAGACACTGATTATGAGTTGCAGGCCAGAGATTTAGAGCAGAGGTTTCATCAAAGACAATACAAGCGTGAGTGGGTAATTCGAGCCGGTCAGCGGTTCAAGGGGACTACACAAGCAGAAGTCTTACAGACAAAGAATAGAAACCAACCAGAACCTAGAATAAACTGTGTCATACAGTACTCGCCACTAGGATGTGCGTTCCAAGCAGTCATACAAAAACACTGGCACATTGTTGAGTCTGATTCCACACTGGTTACCTTCACCTCACCTCCAAGGGTAGTTTTTAAAAAACCACCCAACTTGAGGAACATGCTGGTCAGAGCACATCTCCCACCACAACAAGAACATTTCTTACGCAAAATACCCACTGGTAACTACAGGTGTGGTAACTGCAGTCAATGTAATTTCACTCACAAGACCAAAACCTTCAACCATCCTCACACTGGAAAGATCTACCACATAAAAGGCACTATAACGTGTACATCCATCAATGTTGTCTATATGCTACGATGCCCATGCGGATTGGCTTATATAGGAAAAACCATTAGACCTCTGAAAACGAGGATCTCTGAACATAGATCCAATATCCGTCTCCATGACATTAGAAGTCCAGTAGCACTTCATTTCACACAGGCCTCGCACAATGTCTCGTCCTTAAGATATACAGGAATTGAACTGATCAAACCACCCAGTCGGGGAGGGGATGTTAATGCATTACTTCTTAAGAGGGAGGCATATTGGATATATACATTAGACACACGGTCACCACGCGGCCTCAATGAGGACTTCGATCTTAGGCCTTTCCTGTAGCATGGGCCCCATGTTGCACAGTCCTGACAAGAGACGCGAATTTGCACAATGTAATAATATATGCCATGCTGCACAACTTTGCACAGACTGTTCTTTGATATCTGGCTTATGTATACTTACCGCTGGCTGTTGTTCGACATATGAGATGTGGAGACATACTTGTTCTATGGATATGTACTATCAGTGAACATGACATGAGTTCTGATACAGACGTGAACTTGCACAATGTGATAAAGACCCGCCATTTTGCACATTTTTATGGATATGTACTGTAAGTGAACATGAGATGAGTCCTGATGAGAGATGCTAATTTGCACAATGTGGTGAGAGACGCCAATTTTGCACAGACTATTTGTATGACCTCGAGCTGGTGACTTGTGATATGGGGTTTGTGTATACTTGCTTATTCTATGGACAGCTACTATAAGTGAACATGTGTTTAATGCCGACATGCCAATTTGCACATTTTGATAATGGATGCCAATTTGCACATTTTGCACTATTTTGCACAATTTTGCACAGTCTGTTTTGACATCTGACCGTTGTGTATCCTGTGGACAGAGAATGAGGTCATGTTTTTTTGTAGTTTTTTTGTAGTTGTTGGATTCCTGTAATTTTTGTATATAGTGTATGTAGGTGTTTCTGGAAAATGTAGATATATGTATGGATGTATGTATGCACTGCATTACTGAACATGTATTGGCTATTGCTGTGATTGGATAATTACTTGCCTGTGTAACACCACTGTGTGATCATGTGATCACTTAATTGTACATATATGGGTGTCTTTGGATTGTTGACTCACGTCTGATGAAGGGCTTGAGTGGGCCCGAAACGTCACGGTAATTAAACTATAACTTGGGAGCATATACTGGTGTTGCCGACTTTTTTCCCCTCTCTCTCACTGAAAGCAAACATTCCACATATTAGTGTTGCATAAATGCCATACATATTGTTTTGCCATTGTTTTCAACTATATAATCATGTCTTTTCATGTTGAATTCCAATAGAGGCAGGCAGATTTTTATTTTTAAAGGCCAGTTATTTAATGGATCCAGGATACTATGCATCCTGATAAAGTTCCCTTGGCCTTTGGAATTAAAATAACCCCAAATCATCGCGTACCCTTCACCATGTTATTTCAGTTGGCCTATTAGCTTGTTTGATTTGCATTGAGCTCAATGAGCATCACACATTTCAAACCTCCTTTCCCAACATTATCTAGCCTACTTTACTGTGGTTACTAAGTTTAAGCTAAATTATATTACAATATTTTTGTTGCATTTACACCCAACATAGGCTATAAAACAGCTTGAAATACCAGTTTAGTTTTTGAGGAACATGGGGGCCCGTCAGGACTGCCTATGTTGGGACCCAGGATCTTGTGCTACGCCCCTGCTGCCCATACTTTATTTCAGAGAAAAAAAAGATAGAAACGTTGCAGTATAGTTTAGAGCTATAAACTCTAACCTACCCCCATAAACTCAACTTAGAAGAGCAAGTTGGCACATCATGGTTCTACATTATCCCTTACAAAAAGGCAATTTTGTACAACAGCGGACGATTGTATTTGTTGGCACAATTCTCAAGTTTTCAAAGAGGCTTGTCAATGGAAGAAGCCCAGACCGAACTTCCCAATCTCAAAATTTGTGGGCAGGGCTAAGTTCAGGTCTGGTTCCAGGCTAGCAGGGCAGAAGAGCAGAGGGCCATCTCGCCAAGAATACAAACTGTTCTACTCCACCATTTCTGGGCTGAGATCTCACCACACTCAACACACTTAAAAAAAAAATTGGTTTATCAGTGTGGGGTTATTTTTTCAGAGCTATGAAAGTTTATATCATTTTCTTTTTTTATTCAATTTATGTTGGTTGAAAACAAGTGGAAAACACTGTTTTTCACAGCTAAAAGGACATTACAAAAAGAAAAGTGATATTGTGTTTAATGATTTATGTTTAATAAATGCCGGCTATATATTGTGAGTAAAACTTTACAGGTATTCTGGTATTTGAATTCTACTCCTCTTTGAAAAGTTCCTTAGATAGGCAGCACTTTACATTTTAACAAGTGCAACCTTACATAAACTTGCATAATACATAGCACTGGAATGTGAAGATAACATACAATATCATGCTTTATAAATATTCCATCAAAACATTTCTATGCTATCAGGTGAAATCATTTTGATGCTAGAACCTAATGTGACAGGTGTTCCAGCACATCAATTTCACCTGAATCTATCTGACTAGGCAAGTATAAAATATTATATGATATTATATGCCATTAGCAAACTGAAAAATGTAATTACCCCAGATACATAAATGAAAAAACTATTAATTGAAGATTAGCCAAAAATGACTTCCTCTCAGGGATGAATTACTGCACGGGCCTACCGGGCCAAGGCCCAGGGGCCCAGGGGCCCAAGGGGTCAGGAGGCCATGAAGCCCAAACCTTTGCATGGAATCATTGCCTCAATGTCAATACATCAGGATGTACAGTAGGCTATGAATCTGATTGAATTCAAGTATTGGCCATCCCCAAAATGCACCAGAATACAGGAAATCACATTAAACAAATTAAACTTTTTCTAGTGCCATTCCGGCTCCAGCTCCTACTGCTCCAGCTCCTAATGCTCCAGCTCCTAGTACCACTCCTGCTCCAGCTCCTAATGCTCCAGCTCCTAATGCTCCTACTGCTCCAGCTCCTAATGCTCCAGCTCCTAGTAGTGCTACTTTACCTGCTTCTTTAGCCCGTGTCATATATCTATCCCAGCTTATTTTTTTCTGAGCCTTCTCATAGATCTCACTGGTATAGTACCCTCTTCCATTTATCTCCACCATGTCCTCTATTTTATCCATTAACTCCTTGACCTGTTCTAAGTTCTCCTCACTGTTCTTATTGATGAACATGTGATATCTACCTCCGCATTGTTCAATAAGAGATGAAAGATCAACATCTTCACTCAGAAAATCTGTCAATGGTCCCTCCAGCGCATCTCCATGAGAGAAGAGCACTATAGTGTACTTTAAAGAGTCTTCTCCAAAGTTCTCCTGGATCCACGTCACTGTGTTTTTCTCCTCCTCTGTAAATGTAACATCTAATCTGACAACCAAGAGGAACACATGAGGCCCAGGAAGGGACATTACGACACACTTTTCTATCTCTGATTTTAGCTCGTCTTTGGTCTGTTTTGTATCAAATAATCCTGGTGTATCAATCAGCGTAATTTGTTTACCAGATATTTCAGTACATTGTAAATTACAAGTTTTAGTCACAGATTTGGGCGAGAGCTTCACTGCAAAGGCGCTCTTCCCCAGGATGGTGTTTCCTGATGCACTCTTCCCAGCTCCAGTCTTGCCCAAAAGCACAATCTTCACATCTGTCATTTCCATCTTCGGAGGCTGACCTCTAGTCATTTTCATCATGCCTTCTATCTTCTTCAGCAGTTCCACCAACTGAGATCTTTCTATCTCTGCTTTGCTGTTAACAGCATGGTACCTTCCTCCACACTTTTCAATCAGGTCCTGTGTCTTTTCACTCTTTAGTAGTTTTTCAAACGCCACCTTGGTCAACTTTTCTCTTTGTGTGAACAGGATCATAACATGCATCAACGTATCTTTACCAAAAATCTCCTCAATCATCCACAGATACTGTTTCCACTTTCCATCTATTCCTTTTCTCAGGTCGACAAAGAACAGGAAGGCGGTTGGTGCAGAAGGCCCCAAAGAACAGGAAGACGGTTGGTGCAGAAGGCCCCAAAGAACAGGAAGACGTTTGGTGCAGAAGGCCCCAAAGAACAGGAAGGCGGTTGGTGCAGAAGGCCCCAAAGAACAGGAAGACGGTTGGTGCAGAAGGCCCCAAAGAACAGGAAGGCGGTTGGTGCAGAAGGCCCCAAAGTGCAACTCTTCCTGATTTCCCTCTTCGCTTCAGCTGATTCGCTCAGCCCAGGAGTGTCAATAACCCAGATGCCCTGCCCCTGGAACTCCCCCTGCTGGGCGTTGCATCCTGTTGTTCGGGACTCAAGAAATACCTCCTTACCCAGAATGCCATTTGCAGTTGCACTCTTGCCTGAAGCGGCTGGGCCAAGGAGCACAATCCTCAGGCTAACTGATTGTCCTGTGAGAGCCATAGCAAGACAACACAAAACAAAAACAAAAATACAATTAAGATAGAATATGATATGAAAGATTATTTTACAGAGGGACTCAGTCGATACCAGTTAAACCTGTTTCTGATTTGCCTTCCAAATAGCTTGTGTCTGAATTGACGTCACACTGTCAGTCCATGAGCCAAGAATAGTTGCGCTGCATAATCATGGCTGTACGAACATAAAGCTACTCTATACAATACTCTTTACAATACTTTGGTAATGATATTTTATGATGTCAAACACCATTACACTGGACTATGGTTTTAAACACTATGTATAAGTACAAACCTGAATGTTGTTGTGACTCCATTGCAATTTCAGTAGAATATCCTATCGTTTTGCTTTCAGGTGTGCCGCACGTAATCTTATGTAAAACAAAAACATTTGTAGTTTTTAGACATTTTAAACATTCTGTATACAGCATTCCACTGCAACTAAAAACACAACTTTAATGCTATTTTCCCAACTTATCAGCAGAGCAGCCAGACGGTCCTGTGTTTTTGCTGTGCCATGCTCTGTTGCTATGCAGGTTAATTCATTCATATAATTATTTAGATGCATTTTTTGGCTGTACTTACATGAATATAGATGTTCTCCGGAAACAAAGATGAGATGCTCTATCAGTAGTGATTCTATTTTATTCTTAGGGATCCTGTGTGTCCAAAAGGCATACGCCTAATGGGCGTGCTGTCAACCTGTAATCTGACACCATTAGGAAAACACTGCTTTCCTTTTCACTCACATGCATACCTTACCTGAATACACTCAGAACAATGAAATTGTAACAATGACAATAATAAAACATCTTACTTCAACTTAAATCAATACCCATTCAAGTTGTTTCCCTTCAAGGTTGGCTTTTTCCTCATTGATTTCATTGTGTGATTACAATTAGTTTTTTCTGATTGCTTAAGCACATTTTCTGTAACTATTATCTATTTTTGCAAAACTCTACACACAAATAGGAAAACCTTGCTTAAAGGAATTATCCGGAGTAAAATGCACTTTAGATCAATTTACGGATGATTGGGAGTACATACGTTGAGTTGACATCAAAATCATGTCATTCGGATGTGTTTTGAGAAAGTTCGATTTTACCGTTTTTAGTCAGAACTCTTTAGCCTGGAAGTGACCAGGGCATGTCATTTCGCCGCTACAAAACGCTATTTTTATACCTCTTCTACAGTTCCAAACAACATTACACTTACGTGGTAGAGGGTCCCTAAAGTTACGAGTAGAGGGTCCCTAAAACCAAACCGAAGTATCCCGAGGTCTTTATGTGGTCGGATAGAGTCCAGAATGAATTTCATCAAGCCAGTACCTTTCCGGAAATGTTGCTGCTGCATCTGGCATCTTTAGGGGAAAGTCAGTAGGAGTCGATTGCCGAGTGTGGAGTAACACGCTCTGGAAATTCACAATTTCGTCACCATTTAAAAAAAAAAAAAAAAAAAAAAAACATAGTCCAGTATTTCTTTCGAAATTGAAATGAAGTTGTATGCAATAGCAAACCCTAGCTTACTAACAGGTTGGAATTTTGAAATGTTACGTGACGTGATGTCGTGCAACGAGGTGATGCAAGGCAGAGCGTGCAAGTTACAGAGAGAGCACATACTGTACGTAGACCTCTCCTCTGTTCTGTTCACCATCATGAAAACTGGATGTTTGAACTGGATCTACACCAATGTTTTTTTTTTTTTCAGGAGACATAGACGGACTGCTAGCAGATTGCATGCATACAAACATGTGGAAAAATCCCCCTTAAAAGAAAACCAGCACAAAGGTAATGCAAAACCTAAATAAACTGACTGTCTAATAAATCTACAATATTCTGTAATAGAAGTATAAGACTTAACCTCAGTATCCATAAAGCATTTTAAACACATTTAAAAATGGCACAAAGCATCATAAAGCCCCAAAATGACTGGTATACTGCATGTTTGCACTAATGAAGTGTTATGATTGTATTTTATAAGGCCTTACAGCTAGAAGTATCACAATGCATTTGAAAGCTTCTTTTACATCTATGCTGTTAAAAATATCCACAAATATGGGAACATGTATTTTAAGGTCTGACAATTACAGTATGATTTGGGAAAATTAACTGGTAGTGCATAGCTGTGTGGGTGTGCTTTGAAATTCCAGGAGATCACAATCAGTTTTTATTCTAAACGCTACTTTCTCAAAAGAAAGCATTTGTGCTAAAAAGCGTGTCAGCACATGGGGTGAAAACCTGTTTAACCGGCAAGCTACAGAGAGTCCTCTGTTAACCTTTTGGTTTACATTTTAAGTTCTCATGCCTGCTGAGCAACAATAGACTTTGCTATGATTGCATTCAACATAAAAGAAAATGAAAAATAATTATATTTCATGTCAAAAATTCACTCAGAGCATGTGTTCCAGTTCTGTTGAGTGAACTATACTGAAAGAGAATGTGAGATTCAGAGGCAGGAAATGCTACACTTTGAACATGAAAAATACCTTTGCGATGCATATAGTGCACATTACTGCAGGAAATGCAATAATTTGGACAGGCGCGCCTGCAGGTGTACGGCCGTTTGCACAGTACTGTACGTACCATAAGGCTACTCAACGACGACAGAGAATTTCCTTTGTGTGTGCACACCAAGTTAGCTTACCATAACATACCATTAACTGCATGACAGTAGGCTATTTGCAATTTTCTGTAAACACGTTATCTAAAACAACTTAATGCAGAACTATATGCATGCACACCTTTTGTTTGAGTAGTGCACGCACGCAGCAATTACAGAAGTTGTAGGCTAGGCTACAAGTGCTTTCTTTTGTTGTCTACGGTTGCAGGTTACAATTGCTTTCTTTTGCTGTCTACGGTTGCAGGTTATCAGCACACAATGTTAAGCTAATTCACTACCTCAGAGGCGTATCAAGCTTTTTAAAAGTGTGGGGGTTAATTGGGATGTACAAAGAAAAGCTGCGTGGAATGCTGCGTACGCACAGTTTCATACATCAGGATTTTGTTGTGCGTACAGTACGCTACTTTTCAGGTTTGCACGTACGCAATGTTTTAGTATGAAATCCACGCAAGTCTTTGTACATTAGGCCCCAGGCCATGCTAACACTGCATAGATTGTAGGCCACCTAATAATGACTATAGAATGTCAGTGTAGAACGCTAGTGACGCAGCCCAAAAAACTCACCCAGTGGAGTACGTTGGTTTAAATAAAACCTACGTTCTTAAGGGTTAAGGCAGGGGTCTCAAACTCAAATGAGCTGGGGGCCAATTCTGCCAACGTCATCTGATTGGAGGGCCGGCTATTTCTGAAAATGCAATGTTCTTTTTTTCAAATACCACACAAAACTGCAAACAGAAAGTGCAAGTGTTTTTATCTAGTTTTAGACACCTGTGCTAGCAACCTTAGCTTATAAATAAAATAATGATAAAATAAATATTAATACAAATTATAAAATAAATGAAAAACATAAAAACAGGTATGTGTGTGTGTTTCACACCAAATAAAAATATTTCCTCTCATAACTTTTTTAAACCTGGCAAACTAGGCATCAGGGTTAAGAAAGCAACACCATTGGATTTTTATATCAAAATTTCAAAAGGCCATGGCTTGAAAGTGGTCAGAGATAAAGTCCTACTGTAAATGTAAAAATCTTTGAGTAAAACAAAAGTTTATGAAGGGGGTAAATTTACCCATCTAATTTGTCACTGGATGGCAAGCACCTCAAATTATGTAAATACTGGATGAACATATTTAAGCAGGTTTACTTTCCTTTTTTCATATTACCCACATAACAAATTAACAGGAAAACACCTAAGATGTATACCAACACCTAAGATGTTGTGGTTTAGTAATAGATTACTACAATATAGGCCTACAATAAAGTATTCTGGTCAAACAGTTCCTATCGCGGGTAATCTGCAGTACCCAGAAGTTCGCATCATATTGCGGGTGACTTTGTAGTTCTTTAGAGCCCTATTTTTACTAGCCCTGCTGTCTGTACCACATCCATTACGGACACTATCATCACGATTACCACTGCAACCTCCAAGCTATGTTGGGCAGAGGGTCGAAACAAGCATGGTATGCTTAGTGGACACCGTTGTATACACGCACCTCCATTCACAGACGCACCGTGACTATCACTGTCATAGACGATCGATCATAATCTCCAAAAGGATATTCTCCTTCCGAATTAGAATAGGTGAATAACATAGCTTACCTAAGACTTCACCACACGTGAACGTTTTTCAACATTAGGTGTAGGCCTGTTTCTGCTTAATTTCTGCAACACTATGGCCTGCATCGCTTCCGCGTCATTACATATGCACGTCTTTGTGTTTCAATACAATACAAGTATTTCCTGAAAACTTTGCGCAGCGATTTTGGGTTTGAATCAAGCTCTGGATGTCTTGCACATAGTGGAGCAGAGTAGGCCTACAAATGAGATTTGTCACCGTACCTGGATCTATCGTCTATTTTAATCAGTATCGTTGTTTGTCGCAATTAAATAGCCTCAAGGGCCGGATTACATTATTATTTTGTCATACGTCGCGGGCCGGAATTGGGCAGGACGCGGGCTGGATTTGGCCCGCGGGCCGGGTGTTTGAGACCCCTGGGTTAAGGCTATATGTCTGATGCAACGGCATTGACTTACATGGCAAATCTGGCCTGATGAACCTTCTGCTTGGCCCCCTCATTGCTGCTTACAGCTATATTTATTATTGGGGGCCAAGCAGCGAAGCTGCGAAGGCACCCATTGTGTTTCTATTTGTTCTTATTATTGGGGGCCAAGCAGCGAAGCTGCGAAAGCACCCATTGTGTTTGTTAGTTTTCTTATTATTATTATTACGCTTCCGTCATTGAAGTCAATGGCAGCCCATAGAACCGTCTGGTGAAAAGTTGTGAAATTTGGCACACTGATTAGGGACACTTCAATAATTTATTTCACCAAGTTTCATGATGGTACCTCAAGCACTCTAGCGCTTGAGCCCATTGTCTTTCCTGTATACAAATTGCACCCATAAAAATATATATTAAAATGAGAACAAAAAATGATTGAGCAACATTTATTGATTTGATGTAGCCAATTGATACATGCATAATAGATCTGTTGAAATTAGACAACATTTGGACACATTTGATATGAACTTACTACTGATGAATTGATTACTGCGCCTGGTCAAAGATGACCCAGTGAACACATTTGATATGAAGAGATTACTACACCTGGTCAAAGATGACCCAGTGGACACTGTGTTGGTACAGCATATGTGCAGTGTCCAAGAGATACTGTTATAAACCACAACAGCATCATTGGTGAATTATCATTAGAAAAAAAAAATCAACGTTATAACTCAATTGTGTGATTCACATGACTGAGCAAGGAAGAGTGACTGGTCCCAGGTCCACTTCAGGGACACCATTTCTTATTCCTCCTCCAAACTTGACTCCTGCCCGAAGTGCTAGGGGACCGGCTCTTACTTCTCCAGCATGGGCTCCAGCACTCACACCTGCATAAGTCCAGGAAGCCCCAGCCTCTGCGTTCGCCCCAGGACCTTTAGCATGGGCCTGGAGAGGAGTGTGGGAGATACCCGCTTCAACTTTTGCTACCGAAACTTCGGCTCCTGGAACATCATAAATCATCAAATAAATATGAATCATACTTGCATATGCATATGAGCATAACAAGCACACAGTGAACAGGGGCCCATCAGACAACACCAGGTGCGCAATTAAGAGTGTGTCCACAAGAGGACCAGGCGGGGGTGAAACATGCTACGTCATCGAAACTTGGTCATTTGAAGGGTCCACCTAAAAACACAAAAAGCCTAGATAGTGCAAAATTTGAAACAACATGGAGGAGTTATGACCTCCTTGTTTGAGGCCAAAGAAATGAATAAAACATTTAAAAAAGTCCCACAATTGCATAAAATGTTGATGTCCCTCCTGCTGTCAGATTTAAACACAACACAACAATCCATGCCATCAAAAAACATCCCAGGTTAGTTTAAAACTGGAGTTGTAAGGCAATGACTGGTTGAAAAAGAATGTTTAGGTCATTTATGGTGGACAAATTAGGATATATTTTCATCAGTCATGTTTACTGATCAAATCCAAACTATACGGTAACAAATAAATTTAAAGTCATATTGTGCGGAGTTTATTTTTTCGTTTTGGGAAGTAACCACGTACTAAGCAGGATAATGTACTGTATAGAACGCTGGCACGTCGGGGTCCTGTTCGCCCTGTCGGGACTTATTTTCCGACAATGACCGGCGTTCTATACCTTTTACTTATTGCATGGCTCTTAATAATGCTGCAGAATGAGCCTTCACTTGAATGGGCCTTCCCAACGTTCGGAAGTCTGTTATTTCTCAATAACAGACCGTTGCTAAGTATAACAGGCCGCTGTCAAGGAAAATGGGTTTTGTGCTTCTTATTCACGTCTTTCATGTCACTCCGCAAGTAGTCCGGGTGATCTCACATTCTCATGAGGAATACCTGTAGGCAGAGCCGTATATAAAGAGAGTTTGGCCAACTAGGGAATCGAATGGGCGCCATGTTGGATGCCAATATATATGGTATTTATTCATCGAACTTGGCAGAGTAGGCCAAACTCTCCCTATTATACGGCTGTAGGAAGTTTTTTTTATTTTATTGTGTCACACACATTCACTTGCACTCAAAGATGAACTGATTAAACTTGAGTGGTCAAAGGTCAATGTTAATGTGACCTCAAAAAAAATATATAGCCTACTTTTACACCTTGAACATAATATTGTGCTCTCTCACAATTTAGGTCCTGTACACATGTACCCAGACCCAAGCATCAATAAAGGTGATGATGAAACGTTATCCGATTGTTCAATATTTGATAGCCTGTCACGGGAATGTTATTTTACTGAAATTGCCCTGATTTGGGATGTTGATCCGTATGGGAGAACCGCCAAAGATGTAGCCTAACCTTAACTTTTTTTTCTGATCAAAACTCAGTTTACACAAAGACGATAGACTTTCTTAGAAGCTGTGAAATTTGGCCAGGAAGGACTCATACATGTCTTCCCTCTGAAAGTTGACACAGAATTAAATAACATGTTATAGTTTATTAATAATGACATAATAACTGATATGGGTAATGATAATAATAACTGAACAGGGACAGGTTTTGGTAGGCAGTAGATGCAGTAGACATTTAAACGTTAGTAAGCTATCGATACAGTTATAGCCAGTGTCAGTCAGCATCATGTAACATTAATAGCATTAAAGTCATGAATCCTGTAACATGTTATGACATAAAACACTGATGGTTCAATCGAAGACGATCTGCATGGATATATACCCACCAGAAACACTCAGAATGTGAGATTGTTAAAGCTCATTAATTGTATGAAACGATGAGTCATTGCAGCATCGGCTAGCTCACAACAGCCTTTAAATATGCTATTATTTTGGTCATATGGACTCGATTAAACGGGTAAGGATAATTCATACATTTCTTACATGATTGAAGCATTAGGTTCAACAGTGTTTTTTGAGGTTGCTGTGTTAAGTTCAGTTGTGTGTGATCGCAACACAATTCATAGGATCAAATCAGTTTATTTTGCCATACAGGAGTTAGCCTACTGACCAGGGGGTCGTTTCTAGAAAGCATCGTTTGCTAACTTGCGTCGCAACCTTGGTAGTTCGCTCCATCGTTCTTGGATTTGGTGTTTCTAGAAAGGGTAGTTCGAACTCTCAATCGCAAACAAGGATGCAAAGTTTGGTCGTTTGAACTACTGCCCCTAGGCAGTCGCACTTGTGTCGTTCCTTGGTAGTTCCTGTTGGTGTCCGGAGCGCCTAACCAAAAATCACAACCGCCTAACCAAAATTTGCGAAGTGGATGTCTATCTCGTGACTCAATGATTGATCTATCCTGTAGCTTAATTTTGATTAAGACTCTGCTCCCCTACTTGGCTCATTCTTGCTATTTATGTTAATTAAAGTATTGCCTTGCTTTTAGTATTATAATCTTCACAGTCCCTAACAACAGCAGTGTTAAATGGTGTAGTGGCTAAAGCAGATGACTTATTATCCCAACGTTGTAGGTTCGATTTTCTTATGATGTGAGATTGTCCTCTTGCTTCTCGCTACCTGCAGGTGAGTGTGACACGTAGATTCAATTGTTTTTGACTGATGTATTGTTACTCTCGATGTAGAGTAACTATATACATAAATATGTATGGTCAAAACCTATTGTTGTGTCCCGTAGGTCTACTCTTACTCAGAGATGAAGAGATAGGATGCGAACTCCGGCCGAGCGTGCAGTACACCAACGCGCTGCCGTTAAGCCACGAGACAGTTGATAACCTATGGGATACCCAGACATTTGTCCAGGCTATATATTTTTTCCAACACAGATATTTAACACAAATAATGACTCATATTGGTCTGCTTAAGATAACTGTTTTATATGCTTGCAATAGGTTTAGGTTTTGGCTGATGCCAATGACAATACCAGCATTAATCACTCGGTTTAGATTAGAACATTTCTAGGGGGTGGGGTATTACACGTTGCCACTGTTTCCACCAATGATATGTATCGCTGCATCATCAACAACGTTGTTGGAACTATGGTGTTCGAACGTCGGAGGTAGCGAATTGAGACACAGGTACGATGCTTTCTGGAAACAGGTGTAACAGTGTCGTTGTTTAGTCGCAAGTTGCGTCGTACCATGGTGGTTGAGCAACGTCGTTGCTAACTTTTCTAGAAACGACCCCCTGCACAGGACGTTTAGCCTATTCTGTTTTAATTTCTTAGCATTTGTTGTGATAATACAGTATAATCAAATGACACTCATGATAGGAATGATATGTGATTGATATCCACAAGCACAAATTTCTCGAGACAAATAAGAACAAACTGGTCCGGTAAAAATATATTCTTGCCATGTTTAAATGTTGCACTTTTTCCCTTAATAGCCTATATCTGGCAGTTCATTTTTTGATGACAGATAGTTGTATGATATGTATGTGTTTAGCTAACGTTTCCGTAGATAGTAGCCTACACAGGCCATCATCTTGAGAATAAAACACTAACACAGCTGCTAACCATCACCATCCTCCACAACCATGAGGATCTAATGGAAAACGTTATTCGTCGTCTTTTTGCTTCTTATTGCAAAGCCAACTACAAGTAGTTGTAGTTACATAAGTGGTCGGCATCTCGGTCAATTTTTAATATTAACATTTCAATTGACATATCATTTTGAAGCTATGTCTAACTATTGTAACTATGTGTAGCCTATGCAACCGGACTGTTGTAGTAACCTACCACTCTGCCTTGTCTACCACTCTAGTTGTAAACAAATGGTGACGTGATATTATGACGTAGGTGCAAAACCTTAAAGCAACACTATGGAGTTTTTCAACCTTCATAATATTTTTCCAAGACCCGTGTGATGGTACATCGACTTACAATAGGTTGAATGACACATATGCCATAGCCTGACAGGGTCTGTATCGTTTTTACTTGCACTACGGAACTTCTGGGTGCGGGTAGTAACCCGACCACAAAAAGAACTACAAAACTCGACTGCTCTACGGCATACCTCACTCCCCCCCCCACCCACATTTCCTCAAATTCGGACGTGAGAGAACTAGCATTTGTTTGCCGGCTGTAACTCATGTATGTTGTTGTCATGGCCGAAGCAGTAACGAAACCAAAGAAGGCATAGGTTTTGTCGGAGGAAACTAGGAAGAGAAAGGGAGAGTGACAAAATCAAAGGCCGGACGAGGATCAATATCAAACTTCGGCTTGTCAACAAATGCATGTGTATCCCCTGGTGTAACCGTGACAGATTTTACGACAGTACTAGAAGACAATACTGTTTCCCAACTGTAGGGGGACCCCAAGAGCAAAACTTCCATAGTGTTGCTTTAATATAGCAAGACAGTCATTACTCTCTTTTCTTACTTTATAGCCCACCCATTGTCAGATCAGGGAATATATTGTACCCAGGACATTAAATATAGCTTGGATTTGATCAGGAGACATGATCAACATTTTGAGGTTTTTGGCCTTAAACAAGGAAGAGGTCCTAACAACCTGTGTTGTTTCAAATGTCGTGCTATTTTGGCTTTTTGAGTATTTCGGTGGACTCGAATTGGTTTCATCAAGTTTCAAAATCGGTGATGTAGCATATTTTACCCCCCGCCTGGTCCTTATGTGGACACTCTCACAAGGCTAATTATTTTAGAAGACTGGTCAAATTCTTTCAAATGTACACACCGCTATCATGTATGGTGGAGCCAGTTCCACTTATAGTGGAAGCTCCACAAGTTTCAGTTATGTGCCTGCCTGCCTGTAAACCTGTAATAATGCAGGTACCTGCAAGGGCTCCAAGGTGTTCCAGTCCAGCACTTGCATGCGCCTCTGCTTCAAGAGCAACAGCTCTTGCGTTGGCTTCAATGAACCCCTCCACAAGGGCAGCACTGGCTGCAGCCTCCGCCACATTTGCTTTGGCAGAAGCTTTTGCTCCAACAGGTGATGCGGATGCAGATGCAGAAGCATTTAGGGCCCGAGCCCCAGCATCAGCTGATAAGACCTTGAGTTTGGCCAGTTCAGCCACATGCACTCCTGTTTCTGCCTCATGTTTACTAACACCTGTTTTAGCTTGAACTCCAATGCCATTTCTTATGAACGCGATATCAGCTCCATTTGCCACTGCTTTCCCAGCTCCCTTTTTTACTGTCTTTTTAAAAGTATCTGGGCGTTTATTTACCATATGCAAGTGTTCGTCATCTGAATATTTTTCAAAATGAAAATCTTCATTATTAAACTGAAAGTCTAAGTAACGTATGTTTTTCTTTTCCATTTTTCTGAACCCTTCCTTGTTGTTGGGAATTGGCAGTGAGGAAGAGTTATCTGTGTACAAAGAAAAGATATGTCAGAAGTATAAGTTGCAGGACTGATACATAGTTCAAAAAACTTTTTTTTCCAATAGCAAATAATAATGTTTTTAGAAGATAGTTGGATAGCTCCAGTGAAATCCAGCAAAACTGCGACCAACAAGCATAATCATAGACATATTTTTAGGTGTTTGTATGGTTATGTTTTGGAGAAAACATGCATGAAACAAGCAGAGATATTTAGTTATTCTACTGGAGTTCATTAAAACTAGTGGAGAGACCAAAATAACTGGTTGACTTTATTTCAAGCAGTGCTTCACGTTCAAAATGTGTCAGTGACTGACTGACAGTTGACGTAAGGGGACTTTACATTGCATGCCACATGTGCTTCGCCACTAGGTTGCTCTTGGTTGACGTAATGTCCCAAAGATTTTTGTTGTGGCTGCAGTCGGGCTCAGTGCAAAAGACTTCAACCACAACACATGGAGGAGCAGCAAGGTGGCAAAATACTTCAGATGACAGACAGGCAAAACTGGATTCCTTGGAAGATCTGATCTTTGGGTGGCCATTTGGCTTATTTGGGGGGTCATGCTCTCATGTGCCAGCAATTCACTGCACACCACACACTGGGGTTTCTGTCCCATTTTGTCCTCACTTTAAGTGAATCCATATCCTACTTCAAATATTCAGGGTCGTAACCTATTTAACCGATTCACTAAAATGATGTCTAACATGACCTGTCACATAAACATTGTCTATGTCCATGCCAATGACTGACATACGAATAAAGTCTATCAAAATAACGGTTCATATTAGATCTTATAGGTAAGTAATTTTTTTTAGTTTTTTTTTTTTACCACAAGCTCCGCGACCCACCCTGGGGGTCGTTTCTAGAAAAGTTAGTAACGACATTGCTCAACCACCATGGTACGACGCAACTTGCGACCAAACAACGACATTGTTACACCTGTTTCCAGAAAGCATTGTACCTGTGTCGCAATTCACTACCTCCGACGTTCAAACACTGTAGTTCCAACAACGTTGTTGATGATGCAGCGATACATATCATTGGTGGAAACAGTGGCAACGTGTAATACCCCACCCCCTAGAAGTTCTCTGCCACAGCCTATGTTGACATTTTTCTAATTTAAACCGAGTGATTAATGCTGGCATTGTCATTATCATCTGCAAAAACCTAAACCTATTGCAAGTATATAAAACATTTTACTGAAGCCGACCAATATGTGCCATTATTTGTGTTAAATATCTATATTGGAAAAAATATATAGCCTGGATGAATGTCTAGGTATCGCAATTGTTATCAATTGTTGCGTGGCTTAACGGCAGCACGTCAGTGCACTACGCACTCGGCCGGAGTTCGCATCCTATCTCTTCTTTTCACCTCTGAGTAAGAGTAGGCCTACGAGACACAACAATAGGTTTTGACCATACATATTTATGTATATAGTTAGCCTACTCTACATCAAGAGACCATAGGTACAATACATCAGTCAAAAACAACTGAATCTACGTGTCACACTAGTTCACTTGCAGGTAGCGAGAATCTCACATCATAAGAAAATCGAACCTACAACGCCGGGATAACAAGTCACCTGCTTTAGCCACTACACCATTTATCACTGTGCTGATTTTAAGTCTCAGTGAAGATTATAATACTAGCTTATCAAAAAGCTAGGCAATACTCGAATTAACATAAATAGAAAGAATGAGCCAAGTAGGGTAGTCAGTCTCTTAATCAAAATAAAGCTACAGGACAGATCAATCATTGAGTCACGAGATAAACATCCACTTCGTATTTTTTGGTTAGGCGGTTGTGATTTTTGGTTAGGCGCTCCGGACACCAACTGGAACTACCAAGGAACGACACAAGTGCGACTGCCCAGGGGCAGTAGTTCAAACGACCAAACTTGGGTCCTTGTTTGCGATTGAGAGTTCAAACTCCCTTTTCTAGAAACACCAAATCCAAGAACGATGGAGCGAACTACCAAGGTTGCGACGCAAGTTAGCAAACAACGCTTTCTAGAAACAAGCCCCTGAACGGTCCCGCGACCCACCAGTTAAGAAACACTGGCCTACAGCACAATCTTTTAGTGCAGGCCCCTTGGCAGACACACGGAGCCCTTATCCTACATATATAAACATGTGTTAGTTGTTAAACCAGGTGAATTAAATGTAACAATTTGTTTCCCAGTGCCAAAATTCTGTAAGCAAATGCATCTCTTGGTGGACTAAGCTATCCCTTTCTGCCAAATTCAAACAAACTGGCAGGAAAGGTGTAAAAACTATATAATTTACCTTAAATATATATATATATATATATATATATATAATTTTTCCATAATTGTTGTCTTTCTACAATGAAATACATTATTCACCCAGCCTCTAATGGAATGCAATACAACCATTGACCGAGGTGTGTTCCTTGAACAGAGGCGAACATTTGTGCCATTATTTGAACAGTGAAAATAATAATAAAAGAGTTTTTGAATTGTAATGTCACTAATGCTGATTATTCAATGATTCATTTGAATTTAAATATTTAAAATACTTTCACAGCAAAAAATATATATGCGATTAATTTAGATTAATTAGTCACAGAGTATGTAATTAATTTGATTACATTTTTTAATTGTTTGACAGCCCTAGTTTTTTGTGTGTGTGAGAGCTAGTAATGGGGACGAGACCGCCTATGCCGAGCCCGAGTCAAGACCGAGTCTTTGAAGGGTCGAGACCGAGTCGAGACCGAGTCTGTTGGTTTTCAAATACAGTCGAGTCCGAGTCAAGACCGAGTCTTTGAGGAAGCAAGTCCGAGTCGAGACCGAGTCCTTTAGGAGTCGAGACCGAGTCGAGACCAAGACCATAAAAAAAATTCAGTTTTAATATTCATAATTTAATATCACTCCAGTTAATAATCAACAGTTAGGCCTACAGACTAAGCTAGATTAGGAATTGTTTAGAGGAGCAGTCTTAACGTCTTAAGGCGAGACACTACAGGTGAATAGGGTAAAATTTTAAAATAATAGACATCACCATGAAACTTCCTCAGTTGATTACTTACACAAGTATGAACAAAAAATGTATTACAAGTTTTTGAAATTCGAATGTCTAATTATGCAAATTAGGCATTATCTCATTAAATATGCGCACATTTGCATATATTTTCGGTAGATAGATCTGAACATATGATGAAGCCAGGTGCAAAATTATTTTTTCATTTTGTTTGCATACAAGATAAAAATAAAATTACAGAGGGATTTCAGGATATCTGCTTTCATTACCTAGGAAATCAGAATATACTGTCCATAGCCTTAAAAAATCGAATTTTTGTCATATATTTTTTGCCATATATTTTTGAATAAAATGACACATAAATCAGGCCAGGAATGATTTATTAACAAATCCCTCTGTAAATATCTTCAGAGCACTGCTAACTGTATATCTGGAAAGTTTGGTGTACATAGGTGCTACATAGGCTGAGATGTATCTACTGGAAAATGAGAAAAACTCAATTTGAGAAAACAGCCTTGGAACACAGACAAGAGATTCCGTTCTCAGCCTAGACTCGCCTTTGAACTTTCGCGATTGGTTGCGGTTACAAAGGAAGTGTCCATATTTGGATAGCACAACGTCATGCAGGAAAAACAGAGCTTTCCAACAGTACTACACATGTTATGTTTTGTAGCACGGTCGCGGTAGAGCATGAAACGTTAGAAGACTAACTTTTGGTGAATTTAGGAGAAATATACAGGCGCGAGTAGACAAAATGTAATGAAATAAACACCTAAATTTGTAAATCGGGCTTTGTTGTTGTAGTAGTGTGAAAGAATACATGCTAAGGTAGCAAATTAGCCCAAAATCTCGAAATTGACCAGTGCATGAAAAAACGATGTTTTCACCTGCCGTGTCTCGCCTTAATATGGACTATGCTGACCTACAGACACTCACCGGCAGCAGAGCCATAGAGATAAATAAACGGCTCTGACTGCATCTTTGCATTGCACCATGGGATGTCATTTTCAAATAATGCCGGTCAACATTGCATTTTATTATTGTTATGTGTTGTCTGTTTTTTTTATATGAACATAAAAAATGCGTTGGTCTCGAGGACTCGGTCTGAAATTACGAGTCCTTCTCCTCCCACTGTGGTCCGAGACCGAGTCAAGACCGAGTCTTTGAAGGAACGAGTCCGAGACGAGACCGAGAAAGCAGAAATTGGTCTCGAGACCGGACTCATCACTAGTGAGAGCTATAAGACTAGAAATAATATGGCCCCAGAATGGATTTAAAATATAGAATTGGAGTCGGAGTAAGTAAAAAGGTCTATGGACACAGTCAATGAAACACACTCTTACCTGATGGTGGCAGGTTGAAGAAGGTTGAAAAGTTGTGCTGCAAAGACTCTGCGTCCTGTTCTTTTATATGAGAGAAAGTGAAACTATGCATCGAGTTAGCTGGAACTGCACATACCTTGGAGGACGGCTCATAGTCTAGGCAAAGTAAGGTCTGACCCAAAACAAATTGCAACAGAATTTATTTTCACATTTTTATATTTAAATTGGTGATCTAAACACCATAGTAAAAGTCCATGAAAATCCAGTTGGTGGAAATATGTTAAAATGAGGGTTGTTTTATGCATTATCCTTCAGCAAATACTGACAAAACTGTAATTAGAATGTTGTAGAATAAGCATTCTAAAGAATATCTGACCCCATCTAACTTAACATGGAATTTTAGAATATTGCATTGTTAAGGAACATTCTTTTATTTCCAAAGAGTTAGTACATTTCTCAGGCTTATTTCAGACTGGTTTGTTGCTAATTGATGTCTATTTTTTTATTTTGGCCCTTTGAATAAATGGAAATGGTTGTTCAGTCTTTAAATAGATCCAGCGTGTTTTTGCATTTACGTGTTCCACAATGTTAAAGTTGTACAAACACATAGTTAAGCATTATTCAGCCTACAGTAGGAAAGTGTTTTTGGTGGTCTGATTTAGAGGTCACTGAATCATATCCACATGCTGGGTTGGAAACAACCCAAATTGGGTTATTCCTAGCCCAGGTACCTGGGTCACTATTGGACCGACCTCATGTTGGGTTAAAATAACATAATCCATTGGGTTGGTGACTTTAACTCTAAATTGGGTTACTTTTATCAAACCAACTATGGGTCATTCTTACTAACATGATGGGTCAAAATAACCCAGAAAAATGGATATGACCTACCAGTCCATTACTGGTTCATATTTACCTCTCTGTTGGGTTATATATTTGACCCACTATTGGGTGTTCTGTTTTTTTGCTTATGGATTTCCAAAAACATATTTCTTTACTTTATTTTACTTATGTACATCAAGGTGAAATAGGGCTGAAAAAATCAGATGAAATAGACATAGGAGAATACATTATATTAATTTTTATATTTTTTATTGATTGCCACAAATGGGCTACAGTACAAAAGTAAAAAACACTGTTTCATTTCATTCAAACTGTTTCATTTCATTTTGAACAACAATTTTACTAAAATCTAAAAAACATTTTACAAAAAACTAAAAAAAAAAAATACAATTAACTAGCAATGCTCATAATACAGTAGTGTAGTGACAACAGTAGAGAGAACTTGTCCAAAATACCTGTGCATCCTGCAGGAGCTGATCTGGGAAATCTTTGACCTGTGGAAAACAGAAAAAATATAGGTGTTAACAAAAATACAATGGATGAAATGTGTCTTGTCCGAAACAGTCAGCCAGCTACTCTAGTGACTACCCTCTCAGCCTCTAGCCTACCATAACACAGAGTAAAAAGTATAGACACATGAAACACATCATACACTAAAATATGTCTTACTTTGAGGGATCCTGTGTGGAAGGTCTGGACGGGACAGATGGGACACTTGAAACACAAAGATTAAAAAGGTTAAAACAAAGATTAATGATTCTTTTAGGTAATCAGTGTCAGATCATATCGGATTCAGTCAGAATGACGTATGAATGAGGGCAGCCTTTTTGGACTCTGCACAGCCTAGCCTATGAGAGAGAGAGAGAGAGAGAGAGAGAGAGACTTTTCTTCCTACCCAAAATTAAAACTGAAACAGGCAGCCAGCTACTCTAGTGACTACCAAGTGGAATCTCTATCAGCCTAGTAGTAGAAACATTGTCTTTAATATAAAGATACCTGCTAGCTAGCCACCATGCTCTTGGGTCAAACTAACTTGACTGTATGTAGTTTTAGACTAAGACAGCTAGTTTGATTGCAGGAGAACAGACTAGACTGTACAGGTAATGTAACCGAAATGAGTGTCTGTGAGTGACACAGCTTTAATTGCTTACAAAGTTGCTTTACAGACTCTGTTCTGTGTCTGCGTGTTAATTAACTTACATTCAGGAGAGCTCATCACTGGGTGTCTCTTGTTGCCAATCATCTTGTGCCACTAGGAAATACAGAAAAAGGGCCCGTTACACAAATAACAGCATCACCCAGGTCCAACTAACAGAGCTAAACGAGTGACCCCACACCTGTGGTTCTCAAACTTTTTCTGTAATTTTTGTCATTCTCCATTTTGAATAGGACTGTGCTGTGTATTTTGTGTGTGTGTGCCTGTGTCAGTGTGTTCTCCATCTGCATGCTAAATAGCTTACGTTCAGGAGAGCCCAGCCCTTCATATTTGGCTTCCTTCTGCCAATTAACAGTTGTCACTATGAAATGATAACATACATTACATGTAAAATATCTTACTATCGTTAGTCTTCTGAAGGAGCTCTGGAAGAGGGTGGTGTGGAGGTCGCTGTAACAGTCCTTCGTCATTATCCGGTGTCATTAGAAAATAAAGAAAAACTTATTGGAGTGAACAGTACGTCAAGTTTATCACAATTAGATAAACTAAAGTCAGTGGGCTGAGTAATTGCCACACATGCAACTCATCTTAACCCAGGTCAATATAAGAGGCTAACATTCACATACAGTATGTTAACAATAGGCTATTTACCAGGCCCTGTTTTGTTACAAGTATGTCTAGGTGGGCCATGGGATAGAAAATGTTGAGAACTCCTGGTTTAGGCTAAATAATTGTGATTTCAATTTTGACCTAAATTATGGTTATTATTCCATTATTGAGCAGCACAGCAACGAAAACGGCAACAGCACAGCTGAGCTGTACAATACATCCAGTAAAAAACAATTGCTGCTGTTGGGAGTAACTGTACATGGCTATGAAACAGACACACATAGTAAATGTAGGGAACAAACAGGGATATATTTGATTAAATAAGGGATTGATGAAGCAGTGGATTTCAGTATGTAAGGCAATGTTTGAATAGTAGGCTAGTTAGATATATCTGCTCATATATTGTGTTCCTGATGACAAACTTCACATGACTGAAACCAAAGTGAACTTCAGCTAAGAACCAAATTATAGATGCTAGGGTGATGATGGTCAAGGTTTTACTGTGTACCTGTGTTGCAGCTGTAAACTGGGCAGGATCTGGAATATGAGTGGGGCTGAACATTGCCTGTGGAACAGATAATCATGTACGGAGCATTAGTTTATAGACAATTTGAGGACCTTGTTATCAATACATTATATGACAAATATGTAGATTGTGATCTAGGCTACTGTGCAATGTGAATGTAGAGGATGTCATAAAAGCAAAATTACGTCCGAAGCGCCACTTCTAAGCTTGCATTGTCGTTTTCAGGTGAAATGGCCTTTTGATGATAGGAGCACTACTACTTTTATACATGATCGCATCAAATCGCTAGCGCTATTTTAAAAACAAACCCTTTCATTTTAGTAAACTATGTGTACACGAACAATGTTCTCAATGCTCGAGTTCATGTGTATAGACACTGATAATACTTCGATCAAAGTTTCAAGTTGTGTTGAGCCTTCTTAGTGTTTTAAAAATACAGATTTTGACACGATCATGTATCAAAATAGTAGTGCATTCAAAAGGCCACCCCACCCGAAAACGACAACTCATAGAAGCTTAAAAATGGACGTAATTATGGTTTTAAACTAAAGTTTGATTCAGGTACATTCCCTAAAACACCCTAGGCTGCATTTTGGCAGAGTTACACTTGAAGTTCCGCTTTACTGTTTCTGTTCTGTTTAAATTGAACGTAAATGCCAAATATGTAGTCACCTCTAGTCCCTCAGATTCAAAAGAAGTGCCGAACTTCACCTCTGCTATGACTCCCTGCAATGGCCAGCGAAGTGGCAAGCTAACGTTAACGCTAACTAGCTAGCTTCTACCTACCTAACGTTTGCTGAAAACACATCCCGTTAAAGCACTTTCTAACCACAACAGACGTCATAGAATACAGTATCTGATTAAAAACACTTCTACAATGAGTTTACTTATGTGTTATCCTAAGTTAGCCAGTTGGCCTACAGTATGCAAGTTAGCAGCTAACGTTAGCAGCTAACATAACCAAATAGCTTGAAAAATAGCTTGTGTAGCAACGTTAACGTCACCGTTAATGTTAACCTTAATATAACGTTACTATCTTCAAAAAGTTAGCCTACACCAGATTAGTCTATGCATTCTACCAAATATCATATCATATATCAACATATAAATTGTGGCATACGGATTTTACACAAGTTCAACATACCTTCGAGCTTTCACTGCCGGCTTGTCGCTTGATGTGGAGGACCAACGGTTGCAATCAAATATTCTAGAACACTGTTCCAGGGGTACAAGACTGTTGTCTTCATGTCTTTGCGATTGTCAATCCAACTGGTAGACTATATTATAATGACCAATGACTGGGTTAAAATTACCCAGGCACTGGGTGCATTACATGATTTTTTGTGCTCTCAGCCACTAACCCAGCACCTGGGTCTTAACAATAACCCAGCATGGGTTATGATAACCCAATAAAAAGTAAAAATGTCATTAACCCAGTGCTTTAGTTAAAATAATAACCCAGCACTTTTAAGAGTACATATCACATGAAAGTATCAGTCCATCATTTTCCCAGACTTATATACTTGTATAGTTATTGACCTCTTGTCTGGGGTTGACTGATAGACTGTCTGTCCAATCAGAGGGGCCTGTATGATCCCTCTTTACTTTGCACAATTTTGGCTAAAACAGTAATTAGACAGCACAGTATGTTTATGTAAGTGAATGAATGAAGGAAAATTGTAAAGGCAAAGTTGAAGATGGACATGATATTGTCCAAATTCGACAGAAAGGTGCAGATAACTGCAGCTAGCCTCCAAAGAGGTGACTATTGTTGTGACGTCTAGCAAAAGGTGCATGCTATACTAATAAATATAGTTTAAGATTAATAAAATTCATGCCTATGCATGGGTCATGGTTTTACCAAAATCATAGAACACCCAAAACTATACATATTCTAAAAGCATATGCCCTGTACATGAAATATAGCATTAATCAACTTATGTCCCATCTTCCTCCATACCATGCATAATACATACTCCTCTATTCTGTATAGGCAAATCAAGTGAACAGCTGATACATTTTGGCCTGCACTATTAAGGGAAACAAATTAAATATCATAAACTATATATTTTCTAAAAGCATATAACCTCTAGAAGTGATATGATACCAATTAGGACATGTCCCATCTTCCTCCATGCCATGCACAATACATTGGCCTCTATTCTGTATAGGCGAATCTAGTGTAAAGCGGACACATTTTGACATATACTGTCTAGGGAAAGCAAATTAAACACCCTAAACTATATATTTTCTGAAAGCACAAAACCCTCTAGAGGAGATATAACACCATTTAAGGCATTTCCCATCTTCCTCCATGCCATGCACATACATTGCCCTATATTCTGTATAGGCGAATCTAGTGTAAAGCGGATACATTTTAGCCTATACTGTCTATGGACACAATTTAAAACATGTCTTATCATCCTCCATGCCATGCACAATACATTGCCCTCTATTCTGTGAAGGCGAATCTAGTGTAAAGTGGATACATTTTGGCCTATAATGTCCAGGGAAAATAGATTAACCACCCTAAACTATATATTTTCTAAATAAAATTTTCTGTAAAAATAAAGGTCTTGTTTGTGTGTCTCTGTTCAGCAGGCCTGTACTTATACCTGTATTTATAATCCTTATTTTTATGAGTAAGAGTAGAAACAAATCTTATTTTATTAACTTGCCCAATGAGGGCCTGCGGTACTGATGACTGATGTGTTTATGATGGGATTGTTGGTCTTAATGTACACTCTGCTGGAAAAAAAAAACAGCTAGAAACCAGCTTATGCTGGTAGCTGGTGTTTTGGTGCTGGTTTTCTTCCAGCTCTTGCTGGTCTTTGCTGGTGTAGCTGGTTAGGCCACCAGCTGGATATGCTGGCGTGACCAGCCTGTCAAGCTTGACATTGTTAGTGTAAGATGGTCATGCTGGTTTGCTAGAATGACCAACATAAGCTGGCATGGCCAGTTAAACCAGCAACACCAGATAAAATGACCAGCTTAAGGTGGTGCGAAAAGCAAAACCAGCTGAATTACCATCATAAGCTGGGTAAACCAGCTGAAGGTATGTTTTCGCAAGAGGTTTACTGGTCTAGCAGGCCAACCATCATAAATCATCTAAATTAAAAAACAAAATTGTTTTCAACAAAAGTCCATCCGCTCTGCTCACTAGCTCTAATCTGTCGTTTACAATCGCTCATCCACTCGTCACTGTGTCAGAAATTAGCAGAGGATAAACTCGCCCTTACACATCTGTCTGTATTGATGCATGTGGGCTGTCTTATTACACACGGCATCTCGCCAGAATTTAAAAGAAATCTGTGTGACAAACTTAAGCTATGGTTACAAGATATTTCTGAAGCTTTGGTCTGAGCTTTTTAGCATTCAATCTTCCTTTCCCATTTAACATTCCTTTTTAGTGTGTAACTATTTTTCACAGGAACCTTCTGCCATATACGTGTCAGAAATGTGAAATATCTGTGTCACAGAATTTGCATAGTCTGTTGGTTTTTCCCTGTGACAATATCCTGCAACTCTTCCTCATTCTGCTGTTTCTGCAAAGACTACAGGATGGAGGCAAAACGTGTGTTGGATTAGAGGGATAAAGTGTAGGAACCGTAAAAAAAATATTTCAAATACAGTTACTAAAGCAAATGATTTAATTATGAGATCACCACATTTATTTATTTGTTTTATTTAGTTCCTTTATTTCAGCAGGTGAGTCCCATTGAGATCTTAAATCTCTTTTTCAAGGGAGCCCTGGGACAGCAAATGGACAATAAGAACAACCACAGGAAATGTATAAAACTGGCAAGACAGACAATAGTGTAAATAAGTAAAAGGGCTACATTTAAAAATAAACAAATATAAGATACAGTGGGCATTACTTCAAATTGGCCAGCTTCCCGCGGGATCACGCGACTTTAATTTGTATTTCTCCAGTGACGCTGCAGCAACCGCCAGATGGCTTTGGTGAGCAGGGTGTCTCGTAAAAAGAAATGGAGCCTGGAAAAGCCTACACAGACTTCACTACAGACTTTAGCAGACTGGTTTAGAAATAATTTAATAGCCAGAAATATGCCTGCCCTGCCCTAATAAAGAAATATTTGGTTAACTGCGAGTGAATCCCGTTTGCAGCCATAGAAGAAATGTATACGCCCTGGCTGTCAGTAGACGGAGGAGGAACGCACAGTCTACGAACACCCGATGCTGCAGCTCAGCGATTTAAAATGGCTCAAAACCACTTTGTATTAAGTTTTAATGACTCAAAAATTCCATTTTTAGAATCAGAGAATGAAGAACACGTCAGGTTCATTAAAAAGTATGTTCTATGTGTCACAAAAGGCCTCAGAGGGTGGGTTACAGTTAACACGATATACCGGATGGTTGCTGGTTCGAACCCCGACCAGTAGGAACGGCTGAAGTGCCCTTAAGCAGGGCACCTAATTCCTCACTGCTCCCCGAGCGCCGCTGTTGTAGCAGGCAGCTCACTGCGCCAGGATTAGTGTGTGCTTCACCTCACTGTGTGCTGAGTGTGTTTCACTAATTCACGGATTGGGATAAATGCAGAGACCACATTTCCCTCACAGGATCAAAAGAGTATATGTACTTATACAGTACTTACTTACTTAGGTCCAAAATATGACCGCCGCCTGGTCTAGCACATTTTATCCACAAAAATAAGTTACGTTTGTCAAATTGTGTTCATTTCCTACTTTGTTCCTTTTTGTGTTTGTAATTGAGTGTGTCGTTGTTTTTGTGTATATGTGTGCTTCTTTGTGTGTTTATTTAGTGTGTGTGCCTGCATGTCAGTTAGTTTTTTTGTGTGTGTTTTTTGTGTGTGTGCGTGTTTATGTTTGTGTATGTAGCAGGGCTTTGAACCAATTTTTTTTTCCCAATCGGCTCGTTCCGAACACAAACGGAATTATAACGTTTCCGGTTATGAGTTCCACCAATAAATTGACGTTCCCGAACCGGTTAAAACAAAAAAATACTGTTCCCGGAACGGTTCATTTCGTTCCTGTCAGCTGTTTAATGCTATAGAATTATGTCACATCTTTCTCATCCAGCTTAAA
The DNA here is from genome assembly GCF_018492685.1 of Alosa sapidissima. Taxonomy (NCBI): domain Eukaryota; kingdom Metazoa; phylum Chordata; class Actinopteri; order Clupeiformes; family Clupeidae; genus Alosa; species Alosa sapidissima. Next base: position 24,964,013 of record NC_055965.1, on the reverse strand, counting down.
CCAAACGTAATAATATTACAACCATTATTAAATAATAATAATTATATTATTTTTTCAAATGTGTAGTTTATTGTTAAAAGAGAAAATGTCCACACAAACGTAACAACATGATTAAGACACGGGCAACAACAAATTCCAACTGTCGGGGGGAAAGGCCATCCAGTAGGCCTACTCATACCGTAACAAGCCATCTGTGCATTAGGCAAACAGAGGTGTTGGCGCCATTTAGCCAAATGTTCGCTAGTCCATCATTAACGTGGAGTCGACAAATATAGCTATTGTTATTGTGTTTGGAATGAGCGTTTTAATTAACGATGGATCGTAATTTACCCCTTATTTAAGATGTGGAGTGGAGACTTTGTAATCCACCGCTCTCTCTCCATACAGTCAGCGAATGTCTGATGTGATGTCACACAGGAAGTGAACCTCATGGTAACGTGCGCAGGAAAATAATTACTTTTTTTTTTTTAGGCAACGAAAACTTTGAGGAACGAAATAAAACCGGTATTAACCGGTTACCATTATTTTTAAATAAGTGTTCCTGTTCCAGAACATAAAAAATAATAACGTTTCCGGTTTCGTTTCTGTTCCCTGTAAAATACAAAAAGTTCCCAGTTTTCGTTTTCGTTCCTTGAACCGGTTCAAAGCCCTGGTATGTAGGTGTGTTTGTATGTCGTTGCATGTGTGTGAGGGTGTGTGTGTGTGTATGTGTGTTTATGTGTTTGTGTCTGTGTTACAGTTAACACGATATACCCAAATTTCAATAGCCACAGAATGGACTTCATATATGTTTCAGGAATCATTAGCCTACATGCTTTAGGCTACTTCAGGACATGGCTGCCGTCACCAGTATTGCCACGGCAATACTACTTTTCAAAGTAGGCTAGTAGGCTATTGCCTGGCAATACTAGTTTTCATACATGAGGTTAATAAACAACATCACAAACTGCTGCTGCGCGACGCTTATCATCAAAGTGTTTTTCCCCATGCATTTATTCTACTGTCAGTGACTGCCGCGAGAGAAGCGGGTTCTGTGTTGCGTTCATTTCAGTGACTGATGCGAGAGAAGCGGGGTCTGTGTTGCGTTGCGTTAATTTATTTTCATTAGGCATGCGCCGTGCCGTCCACATCTCCTCAGCACAGCAGTAGCAATGGCAACTCTTCGTTGAACTTTTAAGTGGTGTTCAATGGTGTTGCTAGGTAGGCCGAGATAGGCCTAAATCAACATTGAATTAGTTATTAGATGATATTAAAAAGAATCAGAATTATTTGTGGTTGAGCTGGAAATTTCAACTTGGTGATCAAAAAGTTTTGGATTTCATGTTGGCTGCGACTTCAGAGCATTGTTAAATTGTGTCAGTGTAAAGTTAGCTAACCTAGTCTAACCAAATATTTGTCTTACAAATCTAAACCACAGGCTCACGTTAATCTAATGGGCTTTGAGACATCTGTTTTGTCTTGTGACAAAGTCTCCTGGTACAGTTGTTTCCAGTTTCATAGAAACGAGGGTGTTACATTTGCAGTAGCCTAACTACAAAATCCAACCTAATAACCTTAGGCCTACCAAGGCATTGTGTTGATGTTTCTCCATTTGTTGTTCTCTTCAGCCATCATGGTTACACTAGGCAGGCAACTGTGCTCTGTTCCCAGAGCATGCTTTCTCTGTCTATGATCTGCAGGCTTATAGGGCCTCCTCGACGAGGAGATTGCTAGTCCGTGGATAATGTGCTGCAATTGAATGGTAGCCTACGGAACCGTGGACCGAAAGAAAAATAAACTAAACATACTAAACAACACCTGATTAGAAAATATTTATTCATTTAGTGTTATCAAATAAAGAGACATGCAATTAGGGGGTAGTGGTGTCAGCGATCATCCAATCTGCGCGTCTGCTGCGCAAGTAAAAGTGAACCACTGGAGATGGCGTGTGCAACAAACAACGTTATGAACGTGAATGAAGCGGGTCTTGCTGTCAATGAAAACAGCATAGAGACTAGCTAGTCTAATCCAAAAATGAAAATAACAGGTCTTTGAATTGTTTTTCAAAAGGGTTATATAGGTTTTCAGAACAGACAAGTCACATACAATCCACTTGGCTTTTCATAATTAGAGCTACAGCAGATGTCACACAGCTCAGAATTGATCATTACAAACTGTGTTCATAGACATAAACTGTTTGGTTTTGTTTTACTAATGATTAAAAAATAATATAAAAAAAAAGTCAGTTTGGGTTTTCGAAACACATTTGAATGGTAGGCTATGGATACATTACTTGGGCTTAGGAAGCAAAAAAAAATAAACCCTAGAGCAAGTAGCCTGCCTTGGTAGGGACGTTTGTATCATGTAAATCTGACATCAAATCAACTGAAACACTTCAAAATAAACGTTCAAATAACCTTTTTTGTGCCACGGCACACTTTTGACACTTAAAATGTCCCACGGCACATTAACATCCTGTGTGAAGAAAAAATAAACATACCATAGCTTAAAATTTCAAATAATACACAGATATGGCCTTATTATGGCTTCTATGCAAGACCTGCTTAATAAAACAAGCGCCCTCTGTTTCATTTGTAGGTGACTATATCTAATTTAGTTGTTGTTATGAACTGGATATGTGATGATTCTATGAATAGTGGATATGGGGCCCCCGTTGTACAATGCCTGCATACCACAAATAGTGCAATCATACAATCAATGAGAGCATGTGGTTATACATTATTTGATGCAACAGTTGCTTTTCTGGACCAGTGAGTGACATTTGGGAAATTTTCTGTGGCACACCTGATGATCTCTCACGGCACACTAGTGTACCCCGGCACAGTGGTTGAGAAATACTGGGCTACTCAATGGTGCTATTTCACACGCATTATAGCGACCCACACTCACCGGGGCTAGGTGGAAGGTGTTACAGTAATAGCCGATTGGCGTAGCCTACAGTGGACTAGGGCTGTCAAAATTGCTCAAAAATGACGTTCGAATTTTCCCTCTAAAATAAACACATGTATTCGAATATATTGGAATATCTAGGCTATATTATTTGCGCATTATGTCAATGATGCGCAACACGTCATCTGTTTTTAACTTTTTGGAAACTTTTGAATTAACTTAAAGAAGATAAATATTTTTCATTCGTTTTGGAAGTTTATTTTTACGTAGCCTACAATGGCCAGTTCCGACAAAGCCGAAATTACTCCTTTTGAAACAATTTGTGCAGGCCGTGCGTTTGTATGGTTATATTGCTTGACAGGGGGGGATCCCAAGCAGCTTTCAGCCATAAGGCTACTTTGAGAACATTTCCTAATTCACCCGACACTAATATTCAAAATGTTGAAAACTATTTCGGCATAGCCTATAAAGCAGTTTAATTAAATGGTATGTTAGTTGTAAACAAACAAGCTACTTGGTGAGGCTTGGCCTCACAGATGCGCTCGTGCCTTAGATGGCAAGAAAAATCTTCACGATATAGGCCTATTAACTGACCGCCCGATTCACGTTGGCTGGGGGGCAGGGGGGGCCATCAGACATTTGTGCCCAGGGGTCTATGAGTTGTTAATCCGGCCCTGCTCCCAACAAATCGCACCTTTCCACCTCTGGGACAGCTTAAAAGAAGTCGAGAGGACTCCTAACTCACAGACCTATTCACAAACCGCTTTTTGTGGCATTTCGCGATGTTTTGAAATCCTATGCGGCTACAGGAGCTTCCAATCGCGAGGAAGCAATTTTGCATTGTAGGCATAACTAACATGCAATAACGCCACCAACAACAACCAAAATTAGGCTACTCATTGTCAACATGTACATTAAATGTAACGTTATTGTGAATCAAATTAAAATGTTCTCCTCTTTGCAAACGTAGGCATAGGCATAGTAACAGATTCATTTAATAATGTTACAAAGATACTACATCAATCCATATGTTTCATTAGGCTACTAGGCTATTTGTTTTGCCTTACTCTTGATTCATTTAGGCTAGGCCTTTTTATTCAGTTATTCATCATCTTCCGTCCTTGTGTAGCGCACGCATTCTCAGACCTGTCACCTGCCACTCATCATTGTAAGGGAGGTGTTTTTCCTTACTAAGAGTAGGTCTGAAAGGCTTTGTGAATAACTTAATAAGAGAAACTCCTAGCTAAAATCTTTTATTGCTATCTAGGAGTACTCCTAAGTATAAGTAAGTATAAGTATATATACTCTTTTGATCCCGTGAAGGAAATTAGCCCATTTACACAAAATAATGGTCGAATATTACTGATGATATTTCATTGTTATTTAATTAAGAACATGCAGTGCGCGTAGGGCCATCGTAAAAAATCATCATACCGCATATTGTGGTGGGTCTGTTATTTAGCCTACTTACTGTAGGCTGCGCAAACCACAGGCTTTTATTTTGGGCATTCGAGGCAGGCCTTTATTTAATAAGGCTTCTGTTAAAGAATTTTATATAAAGCCATGCGCTGACAGTAATCCTCCTGCCCCCACTACGACAGCTGTGTGAGCGCGCCCCTGGATAGTGTGACATGCTCACGCGTTATGTCTCCTTCTTGCAAACTTGACCTATAGCGCAACCATTTAGGCTACGTCTTCATAACTTCATAGCTTTGGGCTTCATTCAGCATTTTGTTCTTCCACTGGAAATTACTCTTCTACATTTGCATTCTGCATCCTTTCTGTTTTTATTGTTTAGAAAACGTTTGAGGTCTTGAGTTAATGCATTAAACATTGTTTGCCGGTAACCTGCCACAAATAGCCTACAGATTCTTGCATGCGTACATTCTCTATTCTCTCCAAAATGTGCCCGTTCTATAGGCTGGCCAAGTGCATAATTCTGCGGCATAAAGCAGATGTATTTGTTTATTGTACAGAAAAATAAAAATAACCTGTCAAGCAGTCAATTGACTACAGTACATTGCAGTCAAGAAGTAGGGCAAATTCATTTACGAAACCAAAACGTGGGTCATAGATGTCTAAGCCTCTATTGCGTAGCCTGTTAAAAACGTTGCTAGATAGTATTAAATCGCCAACAACATTGTTTTCTGCAGAAGCCGACCCTAGGCTACAGATTAATTCCGAACAGTTATTTCTCTACTGGCTCAATTATCAAAAAGGTGCTTTCTCTTCTTCCTGAAATGAAGAAATGAAGCAGGTAGTTCCGTATAGAGAGTTTTGGAATAAATTAGCGTTTGCGATTGACACCGTTGTGATAAGTAGGCTATAACACTAACTTTGCAAAGGCTACACTAACCACGCCAGTTGTAGTCTGCATGAACAGTTTTGCACAAGACACGGTTTTGATTTGCGTAGGGGAGGTGCGGGCTGAAGCCAACCTGTTTGAGGGAGAGCGGTGCAAGGAGAGAATGCGTGCTCTGTCCTGCGCATATCTCTACAATGAAATAATGTGTCTAGGCTAATCTATATTTTCAATAAGCAATCACTGCATGCCTATGGAAACAATAAGTCAATATATTAGAGCTATCAAGAGTAACGCAGGAATGGACGTTACAGTTATTCAGTAACTGTAACGAATTACGGAAATTTGTACTTTGTAACACGTTACCCCCAACACTGACAATAACGTAGACAGCAAATTAAGATATTTGGCACCGGTAGGCTATCAAAAGCAGATTTCGATTTTCGTTACCATTGTGTAGCCAAGCCTTATGCCATACCCAAGTAGCCTAAATCAAGGTAATTTTTAATTATGCATGATTTATTTTGTTATTGAATTTGTAGGCTGGGATTCCTCTCGGCAACAATTATGTTTAAAGGTAGCCTCCTGCTTTTTCAGAAGAGGCGGCAGGCAGGCTACTGACAGAGCGATGTACAGTGGCAGAGCGACGCACAGTGGCTGAAAGTGGTACTAAAGTTTCACGCAGCTTCACACCGTGTAATGCGCGACTGAAGTGGCCATTTCAAAGTAACCCACTGTAAATGAGGAGAGGGTTATTGGAAACAGTTGCAGTGATCTGACTTAAGTATCTTAAGATCAAAATGTATGTGTGTGGTATTTTACAAGTACCAGTATGTTTCACATTTTAAGTATAAGTGCTTTACCAATAATTACAGGAGACTTAATTTTTAAATGAAATGTTTAATAAACAGTGCGTTGTGTTTTGCAATGAGTGTGCTGCAGAATTGCAAACCAACTGCAGAGCAGGAAATATGTTTAACTTATGCTTACAATGTGTTTAGGTTATGGCTACAAGATATTCAGGTTGTGAAGCTTTGGTCTAACTTTCCTTTTTAGTGTGTGATCAGTTTGCACTGGAACTTTCTGCCAGGTATGTGGCAGAAACCTAAGGAGACATACCTGTGTCACAGAATTTGCATAGTCAGATTGTTTTTCACTTGTGGGAATATCCTCTTCCTCAGATACTTCCTTATTCTGCTAAGTCCCCCAAAGATTGCTGGATGGAAATGAGATTGACCACAGACATATCGTGGTGTCTGAGACTGCTATGAGGAGAGAGCACGAAAAACAACCTTTGCAGAGTTGCCATGAAATGGAATAGCACACACTATTGTTGCATGGTGCACCAATACTACAAAAGTATCCCAATACCCTGAAATTAAAAATGTCACAATACCTAATTTTATTAGTATCAATACTTTTAAAAATGACCGTGTTCTTTTGAAGTAACATGCGTGTCGTGTGCACAAGGCAAGCTTCTAGCGCCTCCTCCCATAGCCTGTGGCTGTGCGTCTTTTCTCCTCACACACACGTATGCGCAGCTGTCGTGCCATAACCAGCTAGAGGGAAGAAAATGTTAAAATGAGACCTCTTCTCTTTCTCAATTGTTTCTCCTAGATAATAATGAGATCACAGTGATATAAAAATGTGATTATTGCTTTTGTCTCCCGCTTCTCAGGTTTGTCTCTGGAGCAAAAGAGTTAAGTTATCTCAGTGTAGACTCCCTTTAATCTACAAATGAGATCTCAACAATATTATAGCGTCGGTGGATGTAAATGTGTGAATGAGTGACTCCCAGAATGCAGCGCGAGTGAATGTCGGTTATAGTAGGGGAGACTGGGGCTGGTTGGAACAGGGGCAGGTTGAAACACTGTTAATATCCAGGCTACTAGAGGGAGCTGCAACAAAATTCCAACACTAAATTGACGGCCTTATTGAGTAGAGTAAACTCACGTATGTAACTGGTCTCCAGGTCATTAACCCTTTAGGTGAGAACAACTTTTTAATTTTGTAGTGTCAAAACTTAGAATATGCACCTCCCACTAAATACATCCTAGAAGGGTAATAGTTAGGGATATAAAAAAAAGATTGATTATAATTGATTGCTAGGGGACTCATCTATAATTTAAAATGAAGTTTGAAAACCTGAGGTGACTGATATTAGCAGGCTAACAGCATTTGTGCAAAAAAGTTTGACCTAATGTGGGCGGGGCAGGTTGGCACACTGATTTTGGGGTTGGTTGGCACATACATTCCCTATGGCTATTTTGTGACAAATCTATAAACTTTGTATTTTATGCATAAAAACATCATCAATCTTTATTTTAACATTGTTATTGTAATTACTGAACATAGTTTTACATTTGGAAGCATTTCAGACATTTTCAGACAAATTTAAACATTTGAAGTTAAAAAAAATCGGTAGGGAGCAAATTGATCTTGACGGTGGGCCCTACTGAAGAGATAAACACACAGGAAAGACATCAGCAAAGCCCTACAGGCAGTGATATAGATGAGCACTTTAAACAAAACCAAAAGGAGTACTGCAAAGGACTATAACATAGGTGTTCCAACCAACCCCGACTACATGTGCCAACCAACCCCGTGCATGGGGCAGGTTGGCACACGTGCACAACACCACTTTAATCATAAATAACTCAAAACAAGGGATAATTTATTGACATTGAATGTATACATTTTGTAGCTGAGATCCCAAGCTTTCAGTTAATCACAATTTGACCATTTCAACGCATTGTAAGACGGAGAAATATAACCGAGAGTGAAAAGTGTTCCAACCAGCCCCGGTCTCCCCTAGTTGTATTTGCGTTTACCATGTTGTGTATTTGTTAGTGTGTTAGTCTCTTTAGTTGTACCTCATGTGTTTATCCCCGTGTTGATGTGTGTGGTAAACCCTTATTGTGTGTTACATGTGCGGCTGAGACTACCCCTGTGTTGCCCTATGTAGTTATCTGTATGAGTCCTAGTATGTCTGATTGTGTTTGAGTCTTCCTGTTCCAATAAATGGCCGTCCTGGCCAAAGGTGAATCTTATCTGCGGGTGAGATCGCTAAATATTTTAAATAGTCCAATTTATACATCTCATACTTTACTCAGAGAACTCTCTCTGTAAACTCACACAATTCTCATTTCAGATCTATTTGGTAAATCTCAGATTAGGCTCCGTCAGTTCTGTGAAAGAAATCTCTACACAAGCTTGAACCGTTCTCAGTTGTCTCAGTTTAGTCCTTTTTTGATTTACAAAAGATATCTCAACAAATAGTCCAGTTGACAGAAAGGTGAACCCGGAAATGTTGAGTAGACCAAAGTTTTATGATAGAAATATATAGTATGGGTCCCCAGCATGCAGAAACTGCCGGATGCTAATTTGCATATGTTGGGCAATTTATGTAATTAAGCTAATTAGCATACATTAGCATACTCACATATTTTCTCTGATTCCCACCAAATTTGACACAGATCATCTTCAGACCAAGCCTCATTCAGCTCGTGCTTTTCGTCTTCGGAACTATTACCGTTCTCCCATAACAGCCTATGGAATTTGCGGCAAAGCCGCCAAACAGGAAGTGAGCTCATATCTCAGCAACCCTTGCAGTTATCAAAACCAAACTTGGTAGGTAGACTTATGACCCCATCAGGAGAACACTTAAGAAATTTGGTGACCTTTGACCTCTAGGGGGCGCTGTAATTAAGAAACATGCTTTTTGGCCTGTAGCTGCAGTTGTGCTTAGAATTAAAACGCACTAGTGGTGTCTGGTAATACTGTTGGAGGTCCTTAGGCTGACCCAAGCCAACTTGTGATGTCATCGTAATTGATTCGGCCGCCATATTGGATTTAATCAAAAACACGTACAAGTTTTCACAGGTCACAAATTTCATCTGTTCTTCACCAAAATTGGCAGAGACCATCTTCAGACCATGCCTGATGAGTGCATTGCTTTCTGGAACAATTGACAGAAGCATTGACCTGTACCAGCCAATCGAAATTTGCGGCGAAGCCGCCAAACAGGAAGTGATTTCATATCTCAGCAACGCTTTCATGTATCAAAACCAAATTTAGTACATGTACCTCAGACCCCATCGGGAGGACGCTCAAGAAATTTGGTGACATTTGACCTCTAGGGGGCACCGTAATTGACAAAAATGCATTTTGGCCAGTAGTTGCTGATGAGCATTATTTTGCAATGGAAGTCAATGGCAGCCCATAGAACCGTCTGGTAAAAAGTTATAGAATTTTGCACACTAATTGGGCACAGTCCAATAATTCATTTCACCAAGTTTCATGCCGGCACCTCAAGCGCTCTAGCGCCACCAACAGGCCAAAGTTGGACTTGTGTTCACGGACGTAACTTTTGACCTGTTGACTCGAATGGCAAAATGAGGTATCATTGGAATCCTTGGGCCAAGCCGAGTTCAACACACCCTATGACGTAAATTCTTGACCTCTATGTTTAAATCACAGCAAGTGTGATCATATCTCAGTCAATCTTTTATTTTTGATGTGAAACTGATGACAGCAAGTTCCATCTAGTTCATTCTAATGTGTGCGTGCAAGGGTGGGACGGGGTGGGATGGGCAGAGGCGGTTGCGGCGGTGGGCTGGCTGGGGGAGGGGGCGGCGACACTCAGCCCTGGTTCAGCCCCACAAAATCAGTTATGTTTTGATGTGAAACTTGACCTTGTAACTCAGCCAATCTTGGGTTGTATGGCATGGAACTTGCTGTGACTGCTTAACCCTTAAGAACCGTTAACTATCCGTAAAAGCGTACCGTCACACTTTTGTGTTTGGAATGTTGCTACATAAGTATTCTAATTGCTGCTTAACAATGGGCTACCACTGGTTGGCTAACATGGGCTGACATTGTACATTCTCAAAGTCAAAAATGGTCTCTCGCAAATCACTTTGCCACTACCATTTTGTTATGTCCACATTTTGCAGATCTAGTTTATATTATGATTGTGTGGTCGGTCTATACTGTACATGACAAAATCCACGGAAGTGGCAAGTATTGGGAAGACGTTTATTTACAGGAGGCTACAAATGTTTCTAGCTTCACTGCCATTTATTGCCATATTTCTGAATGTCAGTCATTACACCAAGCACAATAAAACAAGAAAATTAGTGATTTTTCTAAATTAAATGATGATGTTATTCAGTGTTTAGTCAAATCTCATGGCCACTGATAAGATGAAAATCAAAATGACCGCGAAATGTACGGAATCCCAGCTAACACACGACCAAATGGCAACGTTGCCTATAAGTTGCCATTTGGTCATGGCGACATTACTTTCTGGCAACGTTGTGGCAACATTGTGAGAACAGTCTTTGATGATGCTGCGCGCCTTACGCAAGCATCGCTTGCCCTGGATGGCCTCAATGGAGGGGAGTGAGGAACCGGTGATGCGTTGGGCAGTTTTCACACCCTCTGCAGTGCTTTCCGGTCATGGGCAGAGCAGTTGCCATACCAAAAAGGTGATGAAGGTGGAGCTCATAAATCAAATATTCAGTCACATTGTAGCAGATGCCCTGCAGTACTGCAATGTAGAGCTGCAACTTCCTCAGTTCCAGGGGTGTGAGGAGACCGTTCAGCTCATTTGTGGTAGTCCTTGAGCAAGGCAGTTGTTCTGGGGAGATATAAAATAAATAAATGAATAAAAAGGGATTTGAGATGCATCTTATTTTTGTTAGGGTGAATTACATGTGAATAATACAGTGTTGGGCAAGCTACTTGGGAATTGTAGTGAGCGAAACTATCAGTTACTCTGCCATGAAAAACCCTACACAAAACTACCTCCCCAGTCAAATGTAGCAAGCTTAGTAACACAAACACAGCAGTAGGCTAGTTCACTACATAGGAAGCTACTTTAAATTGTGCTAATTTCACATGACAAAAGTGTAGCTTGTTTGGCCAAGCTACTTCATATAAAGAAGTTAAGCTATTAAAAAGTTACTTTATTCAGGAAATAGTGAAGCTACCACCAACACACTTATTACTAGCTAAGCTACAAGTAGCAACTGCCCGATAATACAGTATAGGCTACAGTCTGTGCCACATGTGTAAAATTCGCCGGCCAATGTTATACTAGTAATATTTGATTCATTTCTACAATAGCATTCTTGTGTCAGTTGTAATGTAAGTCAGTGTTATGGAATATGACTTATCAAGTCTCAGTTCATAGGGTGAACACCTAGCTGGCTACGATTTACATACAGTAATAACAAAGATCCTTGCTCCTTTTCAACTCTCTGGTAATACTGCATTCACAAAATACAACCAATAGTACGATAATGTTAAATCTTACTTGTGAAAAGTAATCCCCCGAGCCCTGTTTGCAATGGTCTGCCGGTTTGAGCAGGAATATGCTGCACATTGCTCTGGCATCTTGTTTTTTCTGCTGCAACTATAGCGGCTGCATTTCCTGTTTCCAGCAGCCAGTGCTGTGTCTACTCTGGCACATAGGCTCTGACATTGCAGCAAATCACCCAGACGTCATTTTTTTACTTCTGACGTCAGACGCAAAGTTTTTGCGCGTGGCACACGTAAAAATATGACGTCTGATGCTCAGACGTCTATTTTTTACTCCTGAAGAAGTAAAAAATCTACACGTGGAGGCGTCCTTTTGACAGACGTTATGTCTTGAATGGCTTGCCATAGTCACGCGCAGGGCACGCCAGATGCCCATAGCAGTTCAGTAAGCATCTTCAGATAGCAGGCATGGTCGCTGACAGGCTGCTTCTCCTGTGCCCCATCAGCCAGGTAACATACAGATCAAGCAAAATCTTACAGTTTGCCCTCTAAGCCCAACACGTAATAATTTTGTTGTGCAGTAAAATGTCTCATTCAGCACCAAACAAGCATTTTTGCCGACTGGTCACCTGATAAACTAGTTAGATAAAGCTAGATAAAGTTTTACGCTGTAGCCCAAATCAATGACAGATAACGTGACGACCACATACAAATAATTTCGGTAGATTTTGCAAATTTATGTGTTAAGAAGAACGTTTTCTGTTGTATATGTTTTGTTAGGCAACATGGATTAACACATTCATTTGTGACAGAAGAAACGGGAAGTTCCCCATTACCTGTGAAAAATGCCCATCTGCATTCATGTAATGACAACAGTCAGTAGCCCACTATAACTCCTTCTCGTACTGTTTGGTCTCTTTATTGTCTTACAGATCAAGTAAAATCGTACAGTTTGCCCTCTAAGCCCAACGTGTAATCATTTTGTTGTGCAGTAAAATGTCTCATACAGCATCAAACAACTAAGCATTTTTAGCCAACTGGTCACCTGATAAAGTTTTACGCTGTAGCCCAAGTCAATGACGGATAACGTGAGGACGACCACATAGGCTACAAATAATTTCGGTAGAGTTTGCAATTGCAAATCTATGTGTTAAGACGAACGTTTTCTGTTGTATAGGTTTTGTTAGGCAACATAAATTAACACATTTTGGTCTCTTTATTTTCTTAATTGTATATTGATTTACTAATTGCAGCACAAGTCAAATTTCATTCAACATGTGCGTGTAATTTTTTTTATAATTAAGTGTTCCACGTGCGCTAAAAAGTGACCCCCCCCCCCCCCCCCCCCGAGCACCTGCCCCCCAAATGTCTGTGCACACCACTGACTTAAGTGCATTGTGTTGCTCAACTTTCAAAGAAAAGCACAAGTCCAACTCCTCCAAAGTTGACGACAACGCCGATTCAAACAACCGCTCTTTGTTCGCCATATAGCCACCTTCCTTGTTGTTCACCGTAGTAGGACTGTCGTCATCCTGTTAAGCCCGCCTTAAGACTCTAACAAAATAGAACGTTGTGATTGGATGACGTCCACGGCGTCAACCAATACAAATTCCTATGGTTTGCTACTAGACGTACAGGCTGAGCAAATTAATTTGCCGCCGCTAGGGTGCGTCTAGATTTCTTTTTTTGCAAGATTGCATATCCATGCAGATGACAAACAGGTCTACGTTACATTGTCACCAAACAAATTGATTCCTACCGACTCCTTATGTTTTTGCCTTGAAAAAGTAAATACCTGGATGCAGCATAATTTTTTACAACTTAATCAGAGAAAAACTGAGATTATTTTATTTGGTAAGAAAGAGGATAGAGCACAAATAGGTGCTTACTTAGAATCTAAAGCACTTACAACTAGGACTCAAGGAAAAAAACTTGGGAGTCATCTTAGATGGGGACCTGACTATGAATGATCACATCAAAAGCATGACTAAATCAGCATTCTGGCATCTCAGAAACATAGCTAAGATCAGAGATTTTGTTTCTGGACAGGATTTAGAAAAGCGTATTCATGCTTTCATATCCTGTAGGGTAGGTTATTGTAATAGTCTCCAAACTGGCCCCCCTGAAGAAGTCCATTAGACAGATTCAATTAATTCAAAACACTGCTGCTAGACTGTTAACCAAGACTAAAAAGAGAGATCATATTACACCCATTCTTCAATCTTTACATTGGCTCCCAGTTAATTTCAGAATTGATTTCAAGGTTCTACTCCTAGTATACAGTACAAGTCACTGAATGGCCCCAAGTATTTTTCTGAAATGCCTCCCCAATATACACCTGGTAGAGAGCTTAGATCTACTGGAACTTGTCAATTAATAGTCCCCAGGGTTAAAACCAAGCAAGGAGAAATGTCATTTAGCTATGATGTCACACAGGTTTATTTATTTATTTATTTATTTATTTATTTTTATCTCCTATTTATTCAGTCTTATTTCCCCCTTGATCTATTTTATTATTTTATTGTATTAATTACTATTGTTATTACTGTTAATCTTTTATATTCCTTTTGTTTCTTTTAAACACATTGAGTGACATTTTGTATGATAATGTGCTATATAAATAAACTTGAACTTGAACTTGAACATAATTTAGATTAAGAACATCTATATGATCAGTATAACACAACAATTTGAATCTTAAAATGTATCTTGACTGGTTTTGGTGGTTATGGCTAATGATTGTTTGGTTGGGGCTATGAGAACTATGAGTGTGGGTGTGGCTATGAGATTGGTCACCCCGATGGACAAGACTAGCATGTAAAGCCAAGATGTTTCAATACACTTTAAATTCAAGATGTTTCAATACACTTTAAATTCAAGATGTTTCAATACACTTTAAATTCAAGTGGTAATGGCAATGTGTGCAAAGTAAAGCCACATATGTAAAGCAATTTCAAAATGATACATGGAGTATGCACGTCCAACAACCACAACTGAATGTTAAAAGGAAAATAATTTAGTCTTGTTGTCTCGTTACTTGTACTCTCCACAATGTCAGTAAAGTTTATTCATATATATTCTCTGTTGGTGTATATGATGTCAGGCAAGTTAAACAAAAAGTACACTAACATTTGTTTTCTGAAAGTTGAACTGGTACCCGTGTTGCACTCCATGTCTATATGTTTTAAAAGCACCTACTTTGATATGTTGATATCATATGTTGATCTTTTTTTCTGAGGCTTAAATGTGTACTAAAATATAAAATGGCTCTTGACACTAACTAATATTTATGACCGCCGCTAGCGAAGCGGTCATATAGGGATTGTCAAAGTTTTTTTTTTTTTTTTCCCGTCATCTTCCCCGGACACCGAACCACCGGGGCACATGAAATTTGGTGGGTATGTAGCCCCACTAGACTTTTACAGAAAAATTTTGTTTGGTCCCCGGGGGCCACTCCCCCCCCCCCCAAAAAACACCAAATTTTATGTGTATGATTAACTTGACATTCTCTGGGGGTATGCCAAGTTTCGTAGAATTTCATCCATGGGGGGGGGGGGGGGTTATGTGTACATTTAGTGACTGTACACTCATTGGCCTGTAGATGGTGGTGCACACATATACACACGCACACACACACACAGGCACGCACATCAGTATCAGCAATTACAACAGGCGTTACATAATTACAAATTCAGCAGGATTAAAGGAAAACCAAATATTCATCATAATAATTTGGCTGCATTTCCAGTATTGGCGTCACGTAGTCATTTGTCCACCAGATGGTGCATCGTTGCAGTGAGACGTAATTTTGTTGGAAGTTAATCTAAAGTGGGTTGGAAAGACACTACGCTTCCTACAAGGACAAGACTGTAGTTTACCGCAGAGAACGTCTAATAAGGGTAGGATGATTTCTGCATGACATGTAACTCCCATTTCTTCTTGAAGCCGAAATGAATCTGAGAATGTTTATCGGACATGCTTGGTTTTTACTAAAGGTAGGCTGTGTTAAGTTATATCAATAGCCTAGAGTAGGTAAAATAATGTTACCGTTAGCATTGGTTGAGTGATGGAGGCCAATTTGATTATTGATGTATTTGTAGAAAACCATGCGGTTATACCAAGAAAATTGATAACAGCACTAATTGCTTCTTTCGACTGTCATCTCATTTGCTTATGACCATAACCTAGGCTACTAACAGGAGCTAAATGAGTTAGCCACAACACGTTCGCTACGTGATGGTTTCCTAATGGAAAATATATAGGCTACCTGAAAGATAACCTGTCTATGATGCATCCTAAACACCTGGCTGGGACATTAGCTCAAAGTCTCAAAAAGCATCTGAGTCAACGTTCATTCCCAAACACCCATATAGGCTACTTCAATCCTCTATTTTCAAAGGTGATTCAAGTAAAGTGAATAATTTGTGTCAACTCGCCGCAATGTAGATTTATTAACGCACCCGTGATCTACATCTCCATTTAAACCAAATGTTTTAGAGCGCACGTTGAGAGATGTATCCAGGGCAGGGCTGTACCTACACATATTTGTTGCACGTGCTACAAAAATCATTCTTTGCGATGGATGATTTAGTACCAACGTTACACCGGTCCAATAGCCTACAGTTTTGCCTATGGCTATACCGTGAGACTGAGTCGTTTTTTGTTTTTTGTTTGTTCAAAGTGCGTGTTTAGGGCGTGAGAGGGGAGTCGATGTGCTTTGATTCCAGCTTGGTAGTAGTAGTCTATGCGATTAAAAAACATGTGTGTGTGAAGTATCCAAACAATGATAACGCTTTCATTATGGCTGCTTTAGCCATAGACCTTGAGCTACTGTACAGTGGGTTGGGTTCCATTTAGAAGTGTCGCTTTCCGTGATTCACACAGCTGCATGAAATGTATTACTACTGATATGCATAACTATTATCTTTTCGCCAAGAGGTAGCTGCTTAAGTCCGCTTGATACTGTAAGCCATTGGTTCCAAAAGGAGATTTTATTTGGGTCGCCAGCATAGCCTAGTGACAATTTATGTTGTGTAATAGGCCTAGCATAGGGCCTACCTTATATTGTCTATAGTTTGTTAACAGTCACGGTTTTGTCATAACTCCCTCTATGCATTTTTGCATTTAGAATAGCTCTGAAACCGGGGGCGAACACGTCGCAGGGGGGGGCGCCAGTGTGTGGATATCTCAATCGCAAAATTAAACAATATTTCTATCGGGCGCCTACCATGGACTAGGCTGGGTGAACTCAGCCTGATATGCCAGCGATTCCTTTTCGATTTCTTAAAAGATTGCCAGACTAAGCATGGACCTCATAGTTGCAAAATGCAAGGGAACATGAATCAGCATATTATTTGCACAAACAATAACGGACAGTAGCTCTTCAACTTGGCCCGTTAAAATGTGTATGAACAATCTAGCAACGCATTTCATGAAGGCCCTTTTGGACATGTCAGTTATTTGCACCACTGGGTAAAACGGCATTTTGTTTTAGACTACTGGTATTTAATTTGTGCATTGACAATAAAGCTGAATATCATATGAACTAGATGACTAAACTTATGCATATGTAGAAGAAGAAACATTCACAAAAATCCATGACATGACCTCTCTTCTTGATAGCTGTTAAAAACTGCATGGAACTGACAGGGATTGTTTTTTTTTTAATAATAAATAAATAAATACATTATACCTTCTGCTTTTCCCAAATACAATGTAGCCTACAGGTGTACCTTTCATCAGTCCAGTTGCAATGGATGGACTGTGATGAACTGCCCTACTTGTGATTGTTTAGATATTTTAAAGGTTTTATAACAATGCTACACATTTTTTGGCAAGTGCTACAAATCTATTCACCTTTGCAGTGCCAGTAGGCTACTTTGTGTGCGGCCCGCAAACACACATTCCAAACGAACATACACAAAAGTTTCAAGAGTGAGGGATGGAGTAGAAGATGGAGACAAATTCATTAATATGATTTATTTTCGCGGAATGGATGTACAGGACTGAGCGGTGGTCATATTTTGTACTGCTATGCGGTACGTCTAGTTCTTACATGTGTTGAAAAAAAAAAACATTATTGTGTGCCTTGTCTGGCCTTATAACTAAATCTGGATGGAGAAAATGGGTCACAACATGTCAGAAAGAGTCTCCTTATGAACGTAACAAGAAACAGGTGAGGCAGTGACAAGGCTAATTAACAGAAACAGGTAAGGGGTGGGGACTTAGACACTATTAACTGAAACACATGGCTACTGTATATAAACAAAACATCACATGGTACAAGTAAACAAATGTCCACAGCAACCTTGGAAAAAGACACTCAACCATAGGCATGTAAACCATTTTTTTTAAAGCCTTCATTAATATAGTTTGAGTAAATCTACCAACTCAAAATTTGTGCATGTGTGTGCTAATTGAAAGACATTCTTTTCAATGATGTGATTGTCTGTAAGGAAGATGTTGTCATGCATGTGAAAAATATGCATAAAACTTAAACATGAAATTATTTTTTATCTTTCTTAATGTGTCATATATCATAGATTTTGATTACTTCCGGACATATTTCTACCAATTAATAATGAACTAGAATGTGTATTTTATATATAGAAATGTAAAAGATCTGATGTGGTTCGGCTTGAAGATATAGTGGTCAAAAGATGCTATTTTTTTGCCATAACTTTGCAAATATTAATCTCTGGTCCAAATAACATTGAATTTGAAAACATCTACAGTCGTGCAATATGCCCTGAAAATTTCAAGCATCTAGTATGAATTTTTTTTAAACATAATGACCCAAGGAACTTTGTGATTTTAAAAAACGGCATTTTATCAGACTAATGACCATGTTTTTTAAGCCTCCATATCTGAGAAAATAAAGTAGATGCTGGCCTAAACTTTTGCACAGTAGTTGTTGGGTATTATAGCATTACTGACATAAAGTATGAAGCAAATGCAAGATGGTTAAGCTGGAGGCATCTGTTGATTTGGAACGGAATGATCTGGTAGCCATTGCAATTTCAATAATTTTCAGCCATGACTTGTTTGATTTTCAAGGGTCTCCAAGGGGGGCCCCAGAAATCAGTAACGAAAAATAGCTGAGGAGTTTTAATTATATGGCTGTTCATAGTTCCACATACTTATCACACATACAAAGTATGAGCCGATTTGGCCGACCCCCATCTTTTGACCTCTGCCAGGTTTTGCCTGGTTTTCTCATGCAATGACTCTCAATTCATATATCTCTCTAATATCCAAGAGTCATTCCTAAGGATTGTCTCCAAAAATATCCTGACGAGTCCTGTAAGAATTGTTGCTCTGTTGGTCCTTTTGCTTAACGTGTCTTGCAATAGCTCCTGCCCCTGCACCAACAGCCATTAATGCACCACCTCCAATGAGTGCTGCTGGTAGAATCACAGCCTCTGCCACTACTCCAACCACTACCCCTCCAGCTACTGCTGCTCCAACTCCTACTGCTGTGGCTGCTTGAAGGGCTACGTCTTTTGCTTTTTCAAGTTTCTTGGCCAAAACTGTTTCTTTCTCAGCCTCCATGAATGACACCTCAGAGTACTTGATACTCTTTTTATTGTTTGCCTCCAGCATGCTTTCAATCTTCTTCATCAGATTTTTAACCTGGGTATTGGCTGTGTCTTTATTGTTAAAGGCATGGTACTTCCTATTAAACCACTCAACTAGTTTTGTCATTCTAGCACTTTTTTTAATGTATTCCTCTAAAGTTTGGTCTTCAAGACAGTCAAAATGGGTAAAGAGTATGATTGTATTCTTAAATGCCCCCTCTCCAAAATATCCAATAATCCAATTCACTGTATTCATGTCTTCAGCTGTGAATGCCCCTTTCAAACTTATCACCAAAAGGAAAATGCGAGGACCAGGAACTAAACACATTTTTTTCAACTCATTTTCTATTTCCTCAGCAGAGGAAATAGTGTCATAAGCACCTGGTGTGTCAATAATTGAGACCATATTGCCCTTATACTGAAACTTCTCTTCCCTGCACTCCCTTGTTACAGATTCAGCAGAATTCTTAGATTCAAATGCCTTCCTCCGCAGAATGGTGTTTCCTGTTGCACTTTTTCCTTCTGAAGTCTTCCCCACTAGCACAATCTTTAGGTCATCAAGGGTCACTGGCTCTGTCAGCATTCAAATATAAAACAATTACATGACAACACCATGATTATAGTCCATCAGTCCACCAGTATTTTAAATCAAATCAAAACATCATCATCATCATCACCAAGTATTTTGCTATCTTGTAATAACCATTTAATTTCTATGGCAAATAGAACATAACATTTTTTCTTTCAGACATTCACATATCTCACTATGGGGTCATTCACCCAGTGGCTGGCAGGTCACCCTCTCCCAAAAAATCTGAAAAAAATCACAGGTGTTTGTAGACCAAACCTATGCATAAATCTTAAATAGTATATCTGTATCACTAATGGTTCCAAAACTACAGCCCTTTGAAGTTTCAAGTCATTTTAAACATTGTGGTGAACAATCATTTTTGTTCAACTTCCAACATTATTGGCTCTTTTGGTATTTCACACACATTAGTGAAACTATGTGAATAGAAGTACATTTTCCTGTTGAATTAAACAATCCAATCAAATCAGTATCTTGTGATACTGATACTGAAAGTGGTACTGCAGATCCAGTACAAATTCAGTGGATTTATAGAAAATATTTAAAAAATCTTATCTCAATGAAAAAACTCAGCAACAAGCCTAAATTTTGGGGAGATGATCCTCACATTCAGAATGATATATGGTAAAATTAATAAAAAAAAATCCTGTTAACTGTCCACGTGGTGAAATGAGAAGATGAAAACAGGCTTTTTGAAAATCAAGCCCAATTTTAAAAAAATGCTCTGAAAATATGATAATGATAACAACCAAAGATAATGCATGGACAGGACCTTGTAATACATATATGAGTAGGAAAAAAAATCTGATGAATTTGTGTCACATACTTTTTGAAAGAGAAGCCTTCAAAGGTGATGATGTCTTTTCACATTATGAATTTATAACCATTTAGAGCTTTGCAGGGGGAAAGTACACAAGATACGTCTGATCAGATTGGATTTTTTAATTCAACAGGAAAATGTGCTTCTATTCACATAGTTTCACTAATGTGTGTGAAATACCAAAAGAGCCAATAATGTTGGAAGTTCAACAAAAAGGGCTGTAGTTTTGCAACGATTGGTCTACAAACACCTGTGATTTTTTTTTTCAGATTTTTTCGGAGAGGGTCACCTGCCAAATTGTGCTGAAATTGGGTGATTTCACACAGAATGACCCTATGGGGAGAATCTTGGGTGGGATACACCACAGAGGCACCCATTGCACCACGTTTGTCTGAATAAAGAAAGACAAAGTGCAGCCTAGGGGCTGAAGCCCGATGTCACACTACAGATTTACATCAGAGTTTTATTGTGCTGTTTGCCACCCTTTTGGTTCCTCGAAAGGGAGCAGATCAATATTCATTCACACTGAGTCCAGAAGGAGAAGCTGACCCTAATCCAAAATTTGCTATACTTTGAGAATGGGCTTCTCCTTTCCTATGCTGACTATATTTATTTATTTATTTTTCTTCAGTAATTTTGTGTCAACGATTCTGACACTGAAAGATCGGGCTGCACTAAACTTTAGCCAAGCAAGAAAAAGCAAGGTATCTCTGACCTGACAAACTTGAAATTGTAGGATCATTACGACACCCTCTGAATGTATGCCAAGTTTTGTGGACGTCCATGGGGGGCCATACAATAAATTAATTTATGTGTACATTTAGTGACTGTACACCAACAGAGTTTTCTGTGAATATCTTGAGAACCGTAGGGCCTAGGATGACGTGCATAAACAGATACACACACACACACATACATTCACAGTAATCATACATATGTCAATATGACACACACACACACAGTACACATATGTACGCATGTGTACACACACACACAAACACAAAAACCTTACATGCAGGCACACACACTCAATAAACACACAGAGAAGCACACATATATACAAAAACAACCTTACACTCTGCACACACTCAATTACAAACACAAAAAAGGAAAATAGTATGAAATTAACACAAGCATGACTTACATACTACAACAACAACAATAACAACAACAACATAAAAAACACATTTTATAATGTTCAACTTACCATAATGTTCAGTGTTTAGTTTGTTTTGACCAATTAAAAGGGCTGGAAGGAGAATGTTACAAATTGAGATACATAATTTAACAGGATATATACAGTGGCACTGGACTAAATGTGCTCCTCCATGGCAAAACTAGTCAGATACAGACCCTTTCGATCCTTAAGGGTTTCCGGTTAAATGTTCAAAACCACAGATACTTTGAAATGAAAATGAATCAGACTTTAGCATAATGCTCTACAACATGTAATATATTTGTTGTTGTCCCCAAGTTGCCATTACCTCAGTGTTCTTTTGTGCCACCAGAAATGCCTTACTGTAGGAATGAACACTTTTTTGTTGCAGGTGGAATATAGACTACCTAACACCTTTTAATAATGCTTTTGTTGAAAATGCATATTATATCATTGTCATATTTTTAGTAGCCTAATTATATTAATATATGTACAACCTTCATTGACATCCACACAGATAAGACTGCTTCAGGAGTTACACTACCAGTCAAACGTTTGTAGACACTTAGACATTTTCATTCCATTTTTGACAGAATACTATCTGAGATCATTTGCACTGTTTTTTTTACACAGGGCAGCAGATTACATTATGTGCTTACATAATTGCAAAAGGGTTCTATAATATTTTATCAGTTAGCCTTTTAAAATTATATCAGATTACTAAACAGAATGTGTTTTGCAACATTGGATGAATGGTTGCTGATAATGGGCAATGTAGATATTGCATTAAAGATCAGCCATTTCTTTCTACATTTCTTTCTACAAGTCGAGAATCATTTTGCAATTATGTAAGCACATAATGTGATCTGAAAACTGCTGCCCTGATTAAAAAAAGAATGCAAATGATCTCAGATGGTATTCTGTTTATAATAGAGTGGAATGGGAATTTCTAAGTGTCTCCAAACGTCTGACTGGTAGTGTGTTTCTAGTGTAGCCTATGAATTCAAGTGTGCCCATAAGACTTTTTGTGACATTTGCATTCATAATACTTTGAATACCCATATCACAGTAGTTTGTTGGTCAATATTGTCAATATAAGCGTGAAACGTGAAAGCTTGCTTTATTTTTCTTAAAAATACAATACTTTTATATTGAAAAAAAAAGACCCAGATGCCTGGTTTCACCATAGAGGATCACAAATGTGATATTTTGTTTATGTTGGTTGGTACAGTACATCTGATGGGTATTTCACAAAAGCAGAAGATAACTGATAAACCCGAGTCCAGGTACCAAGTTTGGTGTCGATACGAGAAAGTGTTGCAAATTATAGCACCCCTAGCGGTCAAAGGTCGCTAAAATTATTGTATGTCCTCAGGATGTGCTCCCGAGTCAATCAGCCAAGTTTGGTTTTGATACGTGAAAGCGTTGCTGAAATATGAGCCCACTTCCTGTGATTATAGCGCCACCTAGTGGTCAAAATTTACCACATTTCTTGAGCATCCTCCTGATTGGGTCCTGAGCCCATATACCTAGTTTGGTTTTGATACGTGAAATCATAGCTGAGATATCACTTCACTTCCTGTTTGGCGGCTTTGCTGACAATTTTGTTACGGGCGAACGGTTTTAGATTTGAAGACAAAAAGGAATAGTCTGAAGATCATCTGCACCAAGTTTCGTGAAAATCGGACAGACTTTGTGAACTTTGATGCCTTTTAAGTGTTTTTGATGAAATACAATATGGCGGAAGATCCAACATGGCGGAAATTGACGTCATGGGGTGCGTTGAGTTCGGCCTCATCCAAGACTTCCAAAGATGTTACGATATTCAAAGAGAATATGAGAGAATATGAGAATAAATCCCCATGGAAATTTATGTGTTTCACTTTTCTAAAATCAAGTCAAGGCCAGGAAAACCAAAAAAATCCCAACTTAATTCTTTATCTAGGTTTTGTGAAATACCCCCATGGTCTGAAATATAAATACAAAAAGTATTTGTAATGATAAATGATGAACATTTTATATGATTACACTTGTGGAATTGTCAGCTTTTAACATGATTTATGTTATTGTTAACTACTCATAATGTAATGTTTAATAAACGTAAAAGCAACAAATAAATGTTATTCTTACCTCTCTCTCCTGACATATTTGTAAGGTTTTAGGAGATTCTCTCAATAGTATTGTTGAATTACCTAGCTTGTAGGTCTCATGCAGACAGCACAACTAACAATAACCAAGGGCTAGAGTTTGGCAGCGATATAAGTAGCAGGAAGTTATGTCAAGGCGGGGACTATGAAATTGCCGAGACCTCTCCGGAGAAGTGAAATTGAATAAACAAATCACATGCAACCAGTATTAAATTTGGATCTATCTATCGATCTTTTATTAAGCCACCCAGTCGAGCACATTTTTCCACAAAAATAAGTCACGCTTGTCAAATTGTGTTCATTTCTTACTTTGTTCCTGTGTTTGTAATTGAGTGTGTGCAGAGTGTGTGGTTGTTTTTGTGTATATGTGTTTTGTGTGTGTTTGTGTGTGTGTGTGTGTGTGCGTACGTGTGTTTGTGTATGTAGGTGTGTTTGTATGTGTGGGTGCATGTGTGTGTATGTGTGTGTATGTGTTTGTGTGCGTGTGTGTGTTTGTGCGTGTCGTTTGTGTGCATGTATGTGTGTGTGTGTGTGTGTGTGTGTGTGTGTGTTTACGTGTCTTTGTGTGTGTGTGTTTTTATGTGTTTGTGTATGTGTGTGTGTGTGCATGTGTGTGCGTGTGTTTGTTTGTGCGGGTCGTTTGTGTGCATGTATGTGTGTGTGCATGTGTAGTGTGTGTGTGTGTGTGTGTGTGTGTGTGTGTGTGTGTTTACGTGTCTTTGTGTGTGTGTGTGTGTTTATGTGTTTGTGTATGTGTGTGTGTGCTTGTGTGTGTGTCATATAGCCCGTCTTTTCTAAAAAAAAATCTCAGATACCAGCCGGGCCGGCCCTACCGTAGTGATAAGCGTCAGGGAGGATGGATGGTAGAAAGAGGCCATGAGGGACTGAAAAGGCCAGGTAAAAAGACGAAAAGTATTGGAGGAAAATGCTGCCAAATATGCCAAGCTTCCAGATTTTTTTTGAAGAAGAAGACAGACATAATGGCAACTGGTAAAGAGAGATAGCCATGATTATAGCGACGTAATTATTGGGCTTGTAGCGTTGTCAACCTATTCGCAAGCAACATATTAAATTAATTAAAATATTAGCCTTTTTGTATCATCCAATTTGGCGATTCATAGACTTTGCAAATATTATGCAAATATTGATAACAAAACTCAAGCTTGATCTGTGCATGCAGTAGCCTAGGCCGAAAACAAGTAGCCTCTAAGCAGCAGATCAGCAGTCCCCAGCTGAAAATGATGAGCCCGAAATTAGCTAGCACTATGACTACAGGGACAAGTAGAAAGGTTAACCATATGATTTAAAGTTATTTTGTGTAAGAAAGAACAGTAGGCTATGACAGATCAACCTATATACCTTGTTTGCTCAGAACTGGGTGTAGTAAAGGAGAAAATCACCAAACAACAACATGATAGCTGACCCATGCAGAAAAAAACATGTAAACAATACAGTAGTTCAATATGCCTCTTAGTGGAATTGTGGGATACATTTCAAATGCTTTATTTCTTCCTTCCTATTCCTATGACACGGTTCAGCGACCAACGACCAGCAACCAATTGGAATAGACGGCCTTTAAATAAAGTAGTAAGATAGAACATGATCGAACATAGAATGCTCTCACGTCAGAGCGGCCAAAGCGTCCAAAGCTTCCCTGTACTTTTTTGACAAGCAGGGCGACCCAAGCTTCTTTGGAAGCTCAAGTCGGCGGCGGTGTGTACGTACAGTTAGGCTACTAATACACTCTCCACTAAAAACCATGTTGAAATCCTGTGTGATACAACTACTACTCTACACTAAACAAAACATTCCCACGCATGTAGCCTATATCTGATTTGGAATAATTTTTATAACACCATAGCAACAACTTAAAATAATAGTTAAAATAAAAGATTAATGACAAATGTTATAATACACATTAAGGTGTTTTTCATCAAATAACATATTATTCAAAATAGAAAAAAAATGTTTTTTTCTGAGAAAAATCACCAAAATATGTATGACAACATAAAGAAACCCAATGTTTATCCAATGAGCTGTGTGCTTTATGCCCTTACAGTTATAATTCAAATAACTATTGGCTAACAAATTGATAATAGTGAAATATACCCCCATAGTCCCCCATATTGCCAGGCGATTTCCAGAATTTGGCAACAATTTTGGCCATTCATTAAAGTTAATGGTGGGCCACCTAAATATTATCCAATTTACTTCAAAATTTACCAGGAATGTTTTTTTGCTCATTGGAACATAATAAGCACTCTAATGCATATTCCTATTTGCCCACAGCTTCCAAAGTTTTTTGACACCACATACCGTCAAAAATGTATTAAACTAAAAACCTAAATATGAGGTCAGGGGATTAGACTTGTGCTCGGTGAGCTTTCTACATCCCTCATATTTTGTGTAACGCTAAGCACAAACAGTCATAGCCAGCCTTCATGTCAGGCAGACAGACAGGCCCTCTCAGCGCCCAGCTTAGTTGTGGTGTTTCTTGGCCTGTGTTCTTTATGAGTTTTTAAATGTTATATTTTGAGAACCACATTTTTGATGATGTTGACTTTTATGGTAAAAAGTGATGCTAATTATCTGGGAACTACGTTATCGAGCACTTTCTGGCTTTAAAATCATATAAAGATTTAATTTCACCAGACCATTTTGTGTTACCATTTAAGTAGGCACATACATACTGACATATTGTTTTTATATTTTGGTTCCTTTATTTGCTCAATGGCACCAACTAATCGAATAGAAGTGAGTGTAAGTCCGTTACTGCATGGTCTCTCCACAGCATGGGTGTCATCAGGCCATTTTGCCGGGATTCAGCCCTGAATGTTTTAATTGTACCCCTAAATATAATTTTAGACATAGACTAACAAAGCTTATTGTTTCATGACACAGCTAAACATTGATCTCTCTCAAAATCCTCTGTAAAACGTCAATAACAAATTGAAGTGATGAGGTGACAAAAAAAGCAGATAGAAAGTACTCAAATAAATCTACAACACAGACATGTCTATCTATCTCTGAGTGTAATTGTGTAAGTGTCCTTATGAATGCATGTCTGTCGTCTCTGTGTACATCTATATTTGTCACTTTCGTTGCTTCAGAGACAGATTATTATGCTTTTGGTTTTTGTCGCCCTCAAAGTACATTCAGGTCTTGTCACTTATGTTGTGTGGCAGATGGTCACGTACAGCATCTTCAGAAAATGTTTGCATGTGACTCCAGTGACACTGTCAGCAAATGTCATCAGAGACTGTCTACTTGTGACTTACATAACTGTATTATAAACTATGGCTGCTCCAAGACCATCGCTCACCTCTATAACATTTAGAGTAAATTATGGAATAACAAAATGTAAGGGGGCTGTCATGCACAAGTTGTTCCGTCCTGTGAAAAAACTCCAGATGAACCAATAGTGACATTTCAATCCAATTGTAATTGACTGTATTCATATGGCTGGCTGACAATGTTCTCTCACTCTCACTCAAGGTCGGAAATTTAAAACATAATTCTCACTACTTGGCAGTTTTCAGATTACATTATGTGCTTACATGATTGCAAAAGTGTTCTCCAATGTTTTCTCCGGTATCCTTTTAAAATGATATCAGATTTGTAAACAGGATGCGCCTTTGGAACATTGGATGAATGGTTGCTGATAATGGGCAATGTAGATATTGCATTTAAGATAAGCCATTTCTTCAACAACTGTCATTTACAACATTAATGATGAAAACAAAGACATTTCAGTTGCAACCCATAATGTTACTGCTACTACACTGCAAATATCTGTACAAGTCTGCTCTTATAAGGTCAATACTAATACACGGCACCTATAAATATTTCATGTATTTTACCAACTAAACCAACTCTATACTACTGTCTACACTGCACTATACAGTATATCCTGTCCTGTCTATGCACCACCTGTCTATACTTTGTACAGTATATCACAATGCACTTTTCATCTTTTTTTGCACTTCTGGTTAGATGCAATTTCGTTGTCTTTGTACTTGTACTCTGCACAATGACAATGAAGTTGAATCTAATCTAATTGAATCAAATTATAAGTGGCTTCAAACTTTTGAACGGCAGTGTATTTAAAAAGTTGAATTTCAGTTCTAATACTAGGGAATGTATTACATACAATTAGAAAAAGGAAACCACTGTGGTATGGAGGCCCGCCGCCTCTCCATCCTTGTCTGGCTGCCTGATAGATGTCACGTATGCTTCTGGTATTTGTAGCCCTCAAAGTACGTTCAGGTCTTGTTTTAACACACATTGTGCGACAGACAACACAAAACACAAAACAAACACAAAAAGGAACAAAGTAGGAAATAAACACAATTTGACAAACGTGACTTATGTATGTGGAAAAAATGTTCTGGACCGGGCGGCGGTCATACATCTAAGTAAGTAAGTATAAGTATATATACTCTTTTGATCCCGTGAGGGAAATGTGGTCTCTGCATTTATCCCAATCCGTGAATTAGTGAAACACACAATGAGGTGAAGCACACACAAACCCCGCGCAGTGAGCTGCCTGCTACAACAGCGGCGCTCGGGGACCAGTGAGGGGTTAGGTCCCTTGCTCAAGGGCACTTCAGCCGTTCCAACTGGTCAGGATTCGAACCAGCAACCCTCCAGTGACAAGTCCGAAACGCTAACCAGTAGGCCACGGCTGCCCCAATCTAGTCTAATTAAATCTAATCTAAATTTTTAAGTGGCTTCAAACTTTTGAACAGCAGTGTATTTAAAAAGTTGAATTTCAGTTCTAATACTAGGGAATGTATTACATACAATTAGAAAAAGGAATTAGGAAACCACTCGTCTGGCTGCCTGACAGATGTCACGTATGCTTCTGGTATTTGTAGACCTCAAAGTACATTCAGGTCTTGTTTTAACACACATTGTGCGACAGATGTCACATACAGCATTCTCAGAAACATTTAGCAACTAATTAATGATTGCGAGTTACCTGTACTCAAGTTTACTGCCATGACATGAGTTGTCTAAGCACAGTTCTTCTCAGCTTTAACAACTTAAAATTAATGATCAACTTTACTTGGAAATTTTGAAGCTGTCGGTTTCCTACCTTTTTTTTTAGTAAAGTCAACAAATTACATTTTACAGTGCACATGTGTCCAAATGACTTATATGTCAATTGTATTACAAGGGCCAATAACTATCTTTGAGTACCATTATGAAGTCTCACTTTATGTTTGGTTTTTAAACACATACTCTAGAGGCACAAGTACAAATAGGATTAGCATGAATATTGTAGGATGGTGATGGAAGAGCAATCCCAATATCTGGCAGACACATAGATTAGGCTATCAGAAGGGCCCTTGTAGCTTAAATTCATGCAGGCATGAGACAGATTGCTAGGCCCGTGAGTGAAAACTCATACTCACACCCCCTCCGGAGGTCATAGAAACCGACGAGTAAGTAATCTTACACAGTAATCATACAAGCCCAGTTGAGGAATTCCCCTCTGAAAAGTTGCAGAGCTTGCCTGGGAAAGAACAGCAGCCGCGGAGGAACCGATCCCGTCAACACAGCAGAGAGAAGAAACTGATTGCCACTTTAAGGGAAGTATATTTAACACAGTGGTCTTGGCACATGCAAGTATCAAGTTAAACTGAACGGGGAAGTGAAGCTTGAGGTTGTCTGGCCGCATGTTTTATGATGGCCAACCCATGTGTAAGTAAGTGATTCAGGATATATGCACATTCTCATCTTTGCTCAAAAGAACTCATTGTTGGAACAAACAAGATGCAGAAAATAGTGTCAATCACACCAAGTGAGCAACAGCTTTTGATAGAGACTAACAAGGAAGTCCGTGATTGAAAGTGTCAAAACATAGTTACTTGTCGCATTAGTGGCAGAGACAGAGGAGGCAAACAGGTGTACTGACAATGGTACATTTTAAGGGCTGTCTGCCATTACATACCCCAGAAATGGGAAAAAGAATTTTAAGGATAAAAGTAGCTCCTAATTGGCGAATTTAGGACAAACTTAAATTAAACGTAAATTTAGGACTCCTAATTTTTTGACTAAGAGTAATTCACAAAGCATTTTAGCCCTAAAAGTAGCACCTAAGTCTGGGACAGCTTAAAATAAGTCGAGAGGACTTCTAACTCACTAAGACCTATTCACAAACCCCTTTTTGTGACATTTCACGTTGCGATGCTTTAAAATGTGCATGCGGCTACAGGACCTTCCAATCGCAAGGGAAGAATTGTGCATTATAGGCATAATTAAGGGATGCAATAACGGCACAACGTAGGCATAGGCCTACATGTTGACAGATTAATTTCAAAATGTTTCAAAGATACTGCATCAATCCATGTTAGGCTACTAGGCTATTTGTTTTGCCTTACTCTTTATTCATTTAGGCTATTTATTCAGTTGTTCATAATTTTCTGTCCTTCGCACTATTTGTGTAGCGTAGGCCTATACGCATTTTCAGACCTGTCACCTGTCGCTCATCACTCATTTCCGCGTTACAATCATCAGCCAATCAAGGTGGTCACTTCAATCAAGCTTGTGCATGAGTAATGAGTAATGTCATCCATAGCAACAAAGACTCACTCTTAGTTTAGTAGTTGTCATGTTCCTTACTAAGAGTAGGCCTGAGAGGCTTTGTGAATAACTTTTAAGAGAAAACTCCTAGCTAAAATCTATTAGGGCGATTTAGGAGTACTCCTAGTGGTAAGATAAAATGCTTTGTGAATACGGGCCCTGATGAGTATTGGCCTTCAGCATGCCCTTTTTTGTACTTTGCAGATCAGCCATGCCAACAAAAAAGAAAATAGATATCCAGCTTTTTCACCTCAGAGTGTGAGGCAAAATAACATGGAAACTAGCAACAAGCAAGAAAATGCAGTAAAGAAATGAGATCATATCTACATAATATCTGCTGCTCTACTGAGTTTAAAATGTGGAGATCTTTTTAATGTTGTAATGTTGGGTGCCAACCAAAAATGCAAACTGCATTTCGTTGTCTTTGTACATGTACTCTGCACAATGACAATAAAGTTTAATCTAATTATGACCGCCACGCAGCGAAGCGGCGGTCATGAGCAATTGTCCGTAAAGGATTCCTGAGACACTGAAAGACCGAAAGACCGGGGTGCACAAAACTTGGTGGGCATGTAGCCCCACAAGGATAGCATGGAACCATTGTTTTTCGTTTTGATCTGTAGCCCCCCCGCTGTACTGGACCCCCTGAAAGGAGGGTAGGGCGGACACAGTTTACTGTGAATTTCTCGAGAACAGCAAGGTTTAGGAGGACCATCTTTTTTTTGTATGTTGATCTAAAGGGGCCATGTTAATTCATCTCATAACCACTCATTTCATGTATAGCGCCACCTAGTTAAAAATGAAAAAGCAAAAAATTAGGTGTTGTAATCACAATATCTCTGGCTGACATGGTCAAAACTCCACGAAATTGAAAGTGTAGGATCATTATGAGACCCTGAATGCATGCCAAGTTTCGTGGACTTTCGCTCATGGGGGGCCATACAATAAATTAATGTATGTGTACATTTAGTGACTGTACACCAACAGAGTTTTCTGTGAATATCTCTAGAACCGTAGGGCCTAGAATGACCTATTTTTTGCGTATCTTTGCCTCCACATGTGCATAAACAGATACACACGCACACACATACATTCACGGTAATCATTACATTACATACATTATAATCATACATATGACACATACACACACAGTAGACATATGTATGCATGCATGCACATGCACACACACATGCACACACACAGGCACATGCACACACACACACACACACACACACACACAAACATAAACACGTACACACACACACACACTTGCACACAATTCAAGAATTTCTTAGAATTATGAACAGGCAAGATGGGGGTGGGGTTGTATGAAATGTATTTTACATGTGAAATCTATGAACTAATCATGTTTTGGTACTTGTTGTCTAGCAGATACCAGTGAGTATTGAGTGTGAATAATGCAATTCAGTGAGACAGTTAGGATCATATATGCCTTTCACCTTTTGTTTTTAGCCAGCAGCCAGACCAGCAGATACCCTGACTTTGCTGAATTACTGAAGCTAAGTAGGCTTAGTTAGTACTTCTGAAGAAACCTCCTTGGAAGAGTAGGTTCCTACAGGAAGTGGTGTTGGTGGCTGGCCAGTAGGTGGCACTCTTCCCTGTTGCCAAAAGCCACCAAACAAATATCAATCTCAA
The DNA here is from genome assembly GCF_018492685.1 of Alosa sapidissima. Lineage (NCBI taxonomy): Eukaryota > Metazoa > Chordata > Actinopteri > Clupeiformes > Clupeidae > Alosa > Alosa sapidissima. The sequence continues at coordinate 24,932,025 of NC_055965.1, read as the reverse complement.
TGCCCTATTGCAGTGACCTTTGCATGAATGTTAAATTGAGGTCACCATGGTTGTTAAAGATCCCATAGCACTTATCGCAAAGAGTAGGTGGTTCCCTGATTTGCTGGCTAAATTCCCAACCTGGTTCATTCAATTTGGTCTTGTAATTATCCTCTCAGTGTATATATATACACTTTACATTTGATGTTTGTTAACATTGTTAAATTATGGTGATTCCCTAGTCCCCTACAGTATTTTGAAGGAAGGAACCAGTTCTGTATGCATTATTGTAACAGATGGGCTAGGTTATTGGTAAAGTGATTGAATAGCACGCTACACATGCGCACACAAATACATGCACACACACAACGCGCAAAAAACACGCACACACACACAAACACATAAACACACATACACACACACACACACCCTCACACACATGCAACGACATACAAACACACCTACATACACAAACATACACACGCACACACACAAAAAACACACACAAAAAAACTAACTGACATGCAGGCACACACACTAAATAAACACACAAAGAAGCACACATATACACAAAAACAACCACACACTCAATTACAAACACAAAAAGGAACAAAGTAGGAAATGAACACAATTTGACAAACGTAACTTATTTTTGTGGATAAAATGTGCTGGACCAGGCGGCGGTCATATTTTGGACCGCTCTGCGGTACATCTAAGTAAGTAAGTACTGTATAAGTATATATACTCTTTTGATCCTGTGAGGGAAATGTGGTCTCTGCATTTATCCCAATCTGTGAATTAGTGAAACACACTCAGCACACAGTGAGGTGAAGCACACACCAATCCTGGCGCAGTGAGCTGCCTGCTACAACAGCGGCGCTCGGGGAGCAGTGAGGAATTAGGTGCCCTGCTTAAGGGCACTTCAGCCGTTCCTACTGGTCGGGTTCGAACCGGCAACCCTCCGGTTACAAGTCCGAAACACTAACCAGTTGAACAGCAGTGTATTTAAAAAGTTGAATTTCAGTTCTAATACTAGGGAATGTATTACCTATAATTAGAAAAAGGAATTAGGAAACCACTTGTCTGGCTGCCTGACAGATGTCACGTATGCTTCTGGTATTTGTAGCCCTCAAAGTACATTCAGGTCTCGTTTTAACACACATTGTGTGACAGATGTCACATACAGCATTCTCAGAAACTGTTTACATGTGACTACAGTGACATTGTCATCTCTTATGGCTCTTGTGCCACTGTTTAACGATTTACATTTACATTTATTAATTCAGTAACTAATTAATAATTTTGAGTTACCTGTATAAACACAGTTCTTCTCAAATTTAGAAACTTAAAAGTGATGATCTACTTTCCTTGAAATTTTGAGGCAATCAGTTTCCTAACTTTTTTTATTTTTTTTTTAAGTTTCAAGATTCTAGATTAAGGTAGCCTAATTAACAGTCAGTGACATAGACAACTCTATGTGACTTCTATTTTCTTCTGCTATATGCGACTGTCCGTGCTGCACACCCCTAATCAACATGACTCCCAACCTTGGCTGAAAGATTACAGAAGCTAGGTTTAGCTGTGACAATATAACACATACTATCAACAGTTGATGCTATTTGTCACAGTAGAATTTGCATTTGAAAGCTTGGTCATGTTAGGCTAGTTGTAGTTGCCAGTTTGAGAAAGGCCAGAGAGTAGGCCTACGGACACACTGTAACCACACCATTATAACCAGAATCAGACACTGAACAAGAAGAGAAGCAGTATTAGTCCGGAAACTAACTTTTCATGCTTTAACAGGATGTCTCTGAAAGATTAGCTGATAAATTGCCACTTTTGTGACATTGTTGATTGTTGAGATGATGCATGACTCATTTAGTCAAGTCAAGACATTTTTATTTGTATAGCGCATTTAACATGCACAGAGTGCAACCCAAAGCGCTCCACATATAAGACATTGTCATTGACACATAGACCAGGGGTGGCTAACCAGTCCAGCATGAAGAGCCAAAAAAAAATTCCACACAACTCAAAAGAGCCGCACAACAAAAAAAGATGCCTACACTAACAGCGACTTAGGCCTACAGTTTAAATAGATCTTCTCTTTTTCATTTTAAGTGAGACACTTGGCAGATGCTACAAATTACTGTTTTCAGGAATGAGTAGCAAGCAACAAAGATATCTGACACATCACAAATTTCCTATTCCTAAATGACTTATTAGCATGAGAAATGCTCCAATGTAACAACTGATATAATGCCAATGTGACCGTCAAATGTTCCGTCAGTTCAGTAAAAGAAAATACACAAAAAGAAAAAAAAACGATTCTGCTTCTCTGACTGACGTCTATATTCATGGGTTTCATCAGGCCCCTTTCCACAGGTGTTTACAATCATGCACATTGATTATGAATGCAGACTGCATGGTGTTTAATTAATACACCTGTGTAAAGGGACCTGATGAATCCCATGAATAGCCTACCTTTACGTTGTAGCCTACTTGCAAAGGTCAGTGCCTTTGGGAAATGTTCAGGTTTGAAGCTTTATGCATCAGTTAAGTCTGGCATACCAAGTAGGCTACCAAACTAACGTGTAGAACACGTTTTTTAACGGTGTTATTTTGGTTACATTGACATATCAACCAGAAGGTTATGCTAGCCTACAAAAAAGATTAATCCTCCTTTTGAATGTCCGTGTTCCTCTTTCTATTTAGGCTACGCTTAGCGTCAGGGTTTTCCTGATTGCAACAGTAGCATTACACCTGGCAAAAGAAACAAACGTGTCCGCTTCTTTTTGGGCTATATTCCTATTCATAACATGATGGTAAAATTATTTTAATTTAAACATTGCAGCCTAACTATTGGCATTATGAAAATAATTTTCATTTACCAGAAATATAGGCTATTTCAAAAAATAAAAAAAACTCTAAATCCAAGAGGTGAGAACATCAGTTGAGCAGCCTCGAGCCGCAGGTTCGCCACCCCTGACATAGACTAACAAAGACAATAGATTTAGATTTCATTTAAACATTTCTTTTCCAGAGTATAGGCATGTCTAAAATGGTCAAATCACATGATGATTCCTGTGCACTCCACACTGACTGTAAGACTATTATTTCTCTGTACTGCTGTCCCACAGTCAGCGTAAGATGCCAGCAGATGGCAAGGCCAAAGCATATTTATTTATAGAGATCAATGCATCCACATTGATCGGTCAAAGTGCTTTGAAAATGGGCATACTCACATTGAAATTGGATTAAAAAGTGTATGAAAGAACATAAAATATAATAATAATAAAAATATTTTAAAAAAAACAGCTCAGTCCTGCAAATCCTTTCAAATGTGCTGAAATATTTTCACCTCTCTCTAGCTTGCAGCCTTCTCTGAGTGTCACTGCTATCTAGCAAACATGCCCACAACACACAAACACGGGGTCTTATCTGTACAGTCTCTGCTCTCGTGTCGTCGATTTCTCTCACCACAGGTTTATTAGGTGATCTTCACCTGTGAACAATATGATGGTGTCTTTAAACACATTTTTCCAAAGTTGTGCTTATTAAACTTTTCTATTGTTGTTATTTCTTCGTTCATAGTCATAACCAGTAAGGCATAGGAACCAGGCAGCAGAACACCAAACATTTACCTCTCCTCCTTTAGTTGCCCAATAGTATTTTTTGTATCAAAGATCAGTAAAAGTATTAGTATTAGTAGTAGTAGTAGTAGTATTCAGTATTCGGAATTTTCTTTTTACAATGACAAGTACTGCCCTTTTTAGACTTTTAGGGAACATGGAGAAACAGAGGGACTCAGTCCTAGATACCAGTTAAACTGTTGTAAAACCTTTCAAATGAGCAAGACATTTTATACCAGGGTTAACATGACACCAATGAAGTCATGGCAGATAATTAGATTTTTAATTTTAGAACACAATTAGAAAATACATCAACTTAGGTCACTGCTATGATATCACATCAATACTAGTGCATTTCATGCCATTTTCAGCTGGTATGTTAAAAACTGTAAATATCAGATTATCTTATTACTTAGGTTTCCAATACCAGCCAGCTAGCTTGGAGAGAATACCTGCACCTGCCGACGCACCTGCCGTCACCACAGCAGGGACAGCAATCTCCTCAGCTGCTACCACAAGAGCAGCAGCTGGGCCAGCTACCACAGCAAAGCCTCCTGCTGCTCCAAGAGCTAATGTCCCCAGTGTGTTTAGACCTCCTGCAATGTATTCATCTCTCTCCCTGGCCTGCTGCCTCTTCTGGGCCTCTTCAAACAGCACGCTAGTGTAATGGCCCTTGTTCCATGCAACCATTTCATCAATTTTCTCCAACAGTTTTTCAACCTGTGAGGTATTGCATTCCTTCATGTTATCGAAGACGACATATCTAGTCTTGCACTTGTCAAGAATCTCCTTCATTTCAGGGTCGTTGATGTAGTCCTCCACGGCCTTACGCAGCTGATCTTTGAATGTGAATAGTATGATGGTGTATTTAAACGCATTCTCCCCAAAGTTGTCATTGACCCACTTCACAGCATTCTTCTCTTCTGCTGTTAGTCTAACCCCAAGTCTCATAACCAGTAGAAAGGCGTGGGGACCTGGCATAGAAAACACCATACATCTATCTATTTCCCCCTTCAGTTGCTCAGGAGTCATTTTAGTGTCAAAGATCCCTGGAGTGTCGATGACTGAGATGTATCTTCCCAAAAGCTTTCTGCTCTCCCTTGTGCATGCTATGGTTACAGATGCAAGATATTCTTCATCATGGAACACTTTCTCTCCAAGGATAGTGTTGCCAGTGGCACTCTTGCCTGACCCAGTTTTCCCCAAAAGAACAATTCTCAATTCAGATGCCATGCCCTGATTATCTGAAACAACAACAACAAACATAATTATCACCATCATCAGTGGTAGTAGTTGTAGTAGTAGAAACAACAAGTCATACTCCTGGCCTGTACAAAGCCTGGTCTGATAATATGAACAGGGTTAATGTCCTTGCAGATGACAAAAACACACAAATTATTTGAATATTAACTTAAAAAAATATTTTAAAGGCTATTATTATACGGCTCTTCACAATGCTAGTAGAACGCTCCATTGACTTGAATGGGATTTCCCAACGTTCTACGGTAAAATATTTTCATGTAATTACCGCTGCAAACATATAATTACCGCTGTCAATGGCAACGGGTTTTGTGCTGCTGATTTAAGTTTTTCATATCATTCCGCAAGTAGTCCGGTCACTTCTTGCATTGGAACTTCATTCAAAAGTGAAAGCAGATGGTTGATCAGCTGTGTTCTAAAGATTGTTTGATTCAAGTTCAGCGTGTGTTGCGAACTATTCATTTCTCAGCAAAAGCCACAACGAAACGGTAACAAATAAATGTAAAGAGACATATCCTGGAGTTTATTTTTTCGTTTTGGCAAGTAGCCATATAATAAGCGGGATAATGTATTTTAAAATAAGTCCTGACAGGGCGAACCGAACCGGTCTTGCTTCGCCCTTAAGGGACTTATTTTCCCAATAATGACCGGCGTTCTATACATTATCCCTTACCTATCTGACACTACTTTATGTTTAAAAAAGATTTTTACAGGCTACTTTTGAACACTACACACAGTATTGACATCCATCACCTGATCTTTGCTGCAGGGGTTATACTCAACCTTTTCAAGCCTGCTCAAAACCAGTTAGGCAACATGCTTGGCCAGGTAATAGTTTCCATGGTTGCCTTTGATTATAAGGTGTTGCAAAAGCAAATTTGATGTAGAAGTAATGTAATGATCATAAGGTGATACGATTTAGATTCATACGGCATATGATTACAGTATATTATTGCACAGTTGTGTTTTCATGACACATTTTCAACACTGTCATTATAGTAGTGCCTTACTGTTACTAAAGACATGACACTCCTTTTCTAAACTAGCACAGTTTATCTTTCACCAATTCATCTGGGTCAAATTACCTCAGTTGTAAATGAATAAGGATGATTTAAGCATTAAGAATCTTCTTATGCTATTTAATGTTACTACTGGAACACTATGATTTGTAATCTACAGTAAATGGCACTGGTACCACTGTTACTTACTGCTACTGAGAGACTGAATCCAGAAAACTGAGTCCAGTTAAACCTGATTCAAAGCTGTTTCAATCGTTCCATATACACTGCTTAAGGGAACACTTCAATCACACATTGGATCAGTACTCTGACATTGTTTGATTTTGGAAGAAGAACTGTCAGACGGCATGAAAATCATGTTTGATGCCTTCATTAATATAGTTTGAGTAAAGCTACCAACTTTGTGTGTGCTAATTGAAAGACATTATTTTCAATGATGTGATTGTCTGTAAGGAAGACGTTGTCATACATGTGAAAAATATGCATAAAACATAAATGTGAAATAATTTTGATAATTTTTAATGTGTCATAAATCATAGATTTGAATTAATAATGCACTACAACATGTGTTTTATATACAGAAATGTAAAAGATATGATGTGATTCGGCTTGAATATATAGTGGTCAAAAGTTGCTATTTGTTTTATTTAATACCATATTCAGCATACCATAACTTGGCAAATATTACTCTCTGGGCCACATATCTTTGTATTCGAAAACAGCTACAGTCGTGCCCTGAAAATGTCGAGCATCTTGCATGAATTGTTCAAACGTCTGACCCAAGGAACTTAGTGATTTTAAAGAACTGCATTTTATCAGACTAATGACCCTGTTCTTTTAAGCCTCCATATCTCAGAAAATAAAGTAGACACAAGCTTAAACTTTTGCACTGTAGTTGCAAATCCAAGATGGTCAGGCGGGAGGCGTCTGTTGATTTGACACAGAATGACCCACTATATACCATATAATTAGCGTCTGCCTGGTCCAAGTGTTTGATATGAATGACAGAAATAGGTCCGGGGAACATTTCATTATATATTTATGTTTCCTGTAATTTATATATTTTTTTATCTAGGTAGTGATAAAAATGCTGGAAGGTTTCAATAAATGTGGTTTAGCAATTGTGAAAAACTGTAAGTGTTCCCTTAATTTGTTTTGAGCAGTGCATATAGTTTTCTTACCTGAAGGATGTTCTTTTCTGTACATTGTACTGTTTTAAAACAGCCAAATAATCCTCTACACAGGTCCAGAGTACAATCTAAAGGTAACCCCCCCCACACACACAAAATCAGTTATATTAATTGTAGTGAGAACCCCCTATTACAGTGTTCAATTTCAATTTATTGTGCTTACAGAGCACCAAAACATTACACATGTATCATGGCGCTTTACAGAATGTAGACAATCAGAGAAAAAAGAAAAGAAAGGAAGAAAATAAAAGAAAAGAAAGAAAGAAGGCCCATGGGTAACAGGGGCAACAGGGGCAGTAGAATGCAAGAGAGAGGCCCATGGGTAACAGGGGCGACAGGGGCAGTAGAATGCAAGAGAGAGGCCCATGGGTAACAGGGGCGACAGGGGCAGTAGAATGCAAGAAAGAAGGCCCATGGGTAACAGGGGCGACAGGGGCAGTAGAATGCAAGAGAGAGGCCCATGGGTAACAGGGGGGAGGAAAAACTCCCTAGAATTGGAGATACATATAGGAAGAAACCTCGAGCAGATCCATGTATCCATGACAGTGTTGTATCCACAACACACTATAACACTGTTGCATTCATTTAATTTCTGGATTCTTCTCTGTGCTTACAGTAATTATTAGGGCTGTCAAAATAACTGATTCATTTTAATTAATTAATTTGAAAAAAAAAACAACTGATTAAAAAAATAGCGCAGATTAATCGATTCTGTATGACCTTTGACCCTAAGCCGTTCTAGTCAGTAACCATTAGACTGTAAAATGAAGGAAAGAGAAGAAAATGTGCTGCCTACAGTAGATCATTGATTGGAACATTTACTTTTAAAATGGCCTGATGGTGTTGATAAAAATAAAGAGTTGATTAAAATAAAGTCCTCTGCAATGTCTGTAGCAAGGAATTTGCATATCACCGGATTTTGTCAACTCTAAAGTCGCACATCAATGCAAAGAAATAGTGTTGACATTGAGGGGAGTGTTAATTTATTTGCATTGTGTCCCCTACTGTAGGTTATATCTGTGGCCTGAAATGCAATGAAACTTCTTCCCGAAGCACTTTTGAATTTATTTCCTCAACATATTAGGTCATATCGTAGATTATTATGGCCATTATTTGAACAGTGAAAATAATAATAAAAGAGTTTTTGAACTTTAATGTCACTAATGCTGATTATTCAATGATTCATTTGAATTTAAATATTTAAAATACTTTCACAGCAACAATTATATATGCGATTAATTTAGATTAATTAATCATAGAGTATGTAATTCATTTGATTACATTTTTTAATCGATTGACAGCCCTAGTAATTATTCTCTGTCATTGGTTCTTCTATTTAATGAATGGTTACACACAAGACTCCTGAAGAATGTGAACCCTGTAGCTGGTCATGGAGATACCTGGCCAGTTATTAAATTACTAGTCTCAATGAATGGACTCTGCCTCCTTTCACAGGTGTCACTGTTTGCTGCACACACACGCATGCACACACTAGGGCTGGAGTGGGGCACTAAAATATACATACATATACAGTATCAATAGCACAAACAAAATGTATACCAATTTAAAATACTAAATCTATTTGTATAACCTGGATGAAGATCCAGATTATGTTTCTTTGTGAGGAACTTCTCCATCTGTTCTAAGGCCAGCCAAGTCTATGCATTTGGTAAGGACTCACCACAAAACAGACGTGCTCTGTTTTCATATATGGTGGAGCACCTAATCAATCGCTATTAGCACTTCTCTTCCTCTGTGTTTGCATGATAGCTTAGGCTACTCCAACTTGACTTTTCCCTCACTCTTCTAAAAAATATGTAAAAAATATGTTCCATATATTAAAAAAATATGTTCCATGGTGTGAAAAGGAGACCTCTACTTTCCCCTAAATATGTATTTTTTTTTAAAACTGTTAGAAGACTGCCTTGTGCAACTACTTGCATGCACTCACCTTTTACCTCTGTGTTTGAACGGTGTCATTTTGTTGTTTGGTATGTGTCTATGGGCCCTATCATGACATTCAAAGTGCATCGTCACTCGTCAAAAGTCTATTCAAATTTAGTAGGATGTCCAGTTCACATTGGGAGGGGTTTTGTTATCAAAAGTGGAGCGCATGGCGTTACAAGGTGTTCCTAGGTCTTTTAATCAGTCATATGGGTGTGTTTGGGGCGTAACATCATTTTAAACCAATGAGAATGACATCTGTCATTCCCTTTAACGGCGCAACGCGCGATATGTCAAATAAATGCATCGGTATTTTGGCCTTCAACGGCGTAACGCGCGATATGTCAAATAAATGCATCGGTATTTTGGCCTTCAACGGCGTATTTGAAGGAGGCTGCTTGCGAGACCGTATGAAATAGTCATTCTTAAACCATGCTTTACTAAAACCTAGCATAGCCTTCACGCATTTGCACTCGTCTATTATTTGAACTCATTGGCAAAGTGAAACTAACTTCACCAAGGTGTCAGTCAACGAAAACAGTTATATGCAGTTACTTTCACTATTGACTGACAATGGGTTACCATCGAAAACATAGGCTGGAAAAAGCAACACTTACCCTAATATTGCTCAAATGACTGAATAAAACAACATTTATGCTGCAGAGGAGTTGCTTATTATATCTCGTGACAGTGCGTCTTCAGCTGTGCTACATACGTTTCTCTCGCCTCTCCCCTAATCACTTTTAACCGTCATTACCAATTTGCAAATGATGGTGAATAACTACTCATCATGAGATGTACAGTATTTCGTAATATCTTTATTCTAATTATGTTTCCCATTGTAATCGTGCAATTTGTAATGCTTTGTATGGACGTGCGCTGGTGTGCGTTCATGAATGATAGACGGATGGTGCGTGCACCTGCCAATATGACTGTTGACATGCGCTCTTAAAATAGCATATGAACAACTCGCCATTGACTTCTGACCAGGTTTAGGTGGTGTATGATAGCGATTTTTAGACAACGCGCTAGTCCCCACCCTAGGTTGTTAATTGCCACACCCCTGGCGCAATGTTTCAAAAATAAACGTGCAAAATAGCGAATTAAGCTTTGCGCGGGTGAATAACGAGCTTTACGCCATGTGCTGGAGCCCAAAATGCAGCCCTAAGTCTTGTGTATCTATGTGTCCTCATATAGGGAAGATTTTAACAGGGATATTGGTACAGACCATCAATCACCCTTCTATGTTGGTTTAGCCCGAGTCCTGATTGGATAATTGGCTGGCCTACTTAGACAGGCTCATTTCACACACGGAGAGTCTTGTGGGAGAGTCTGAGGAGTGAGGTTGTAGATGAAGTGCTGAATTTATTGCGCAATTGGAAGTAAGAAACCGGTTGGTTAATTTTGTTTTGTTTCGTCGTAAAGTCTTTTTGTTTGCTATTTGTTTGTTTGTTTGAAAACACTGTTTTCGCACTGTAAATAAATCTGCACTCTCCACCAAAATCCATGTTTGCTTGCTGTGTCTTCACCCCATCATCACTTCACCTCAGTGAGTCCTAGCCGCTCATTCTGCATGTGGGTATGGACCGCAAGGACCGTATTTTTCACACATGGTAGCATGTTCAAATGTATCATGAAAATTTGTTTTTTGTATTTTTAGTTGGATATTGGATGTGAGAAGAAAAAAAAAATGGGTGTTCCATAACGGTGCATTTATATTAGTAGTCTGTGAAATGAATGTCCCACACTGGGAAGCATTATAGTTTGATAACTATTTGTGTAGCTGTAAAGTGGTTAAATGAAATCAGAATCGGCTAAAATTGGTATCCCCCAAAAAAATTGCAATCAGTGCATCTCTACTTTTGTGTCATCACACAACTTTACCCTTTATGAGTTGAAATGGTAACTAATTCAATTGTAGAATAAACTAGCAGTAACGTGCAAATAATAAGCCATTATGATTAGACCAAATGAAATTGCTAGACTATTAGAAAGCACCTGATAGAGCTGGACATTGAGGTCAGTGATATAATATTAGGCCTATCTCTTGTGCATCAGCCAAGCTGTCTAAGTGAAAAACAGAAAAAGTGGGCTGGTCTTGGGCCTAAAACTCCCGAGCTGAAGAGGCCCCACTCCGGCCCTGGCCTACTCCATACAACCAGGAACGGATTTTAGCATTGTGCAGTCCATCATCAGCTGCCAACAAAACATAAACAGCCTTAAACGTTCCCTGAACTCTGGCACGAATCAGACATGCTGACACTCCAATATGGAATTTAAAGACGCTGGATTTCTGCTTTATTTTGACAGCTTTGTAGGCTAAGCAAGCTAATTCATTGAAATGTCCCACGCATTAGGCATTGAAATGTCCCACGTCAGCACCCGGAAGAGTTGTGAGTTGTGGTGACAGACTTGTCGAAATGGTAGCCTGAGTTTCGGTTATTTGCGAGAAAGGTCTTTCATAAACTATCTGCAATTAGGGTAAAGTAGGCTACGACGAATAGCCTACACACTGGTCCGTGTATGGCGACCATGCACACAATAACGTCTGCGGGCCATAAACATTCGTCTCATTGCAGGAAAAAATAGGCCTATATTTTAAATTAGATTGGACTACGTCACTTAAACGTTTTGAGAAGAAAATAACCAAGTCTGAATTATAAAGCTGTTGCAGCTCTGTTTTCATTCATGCAATAGTCTACCTGTTCCGGATCAGTGGTCGTGCTGCGCATCGTAATACTGTGTAGATGTAGGCCTACGTCGCCAATTTGTTGAACGCAATCGATGGTTAATAAAGTCTAGAAGTATCTCACCTGATTTTTAGGTCCTCTAAATCGGGTAAACAGGCCGTTTTTCCTCCCTTTTCCTTCTTTTTCTCTTCTGCCTACTGACGCCCCCAACGAAACCGAAACTAGCACTGTAGGCCTAGGCTGTATGAGTCCGTTTACGGAGAGCCGGGTCACTCCCTATTACAGTTTTTTTCAATAGCTAACAAGCGCTTATACTTCAGATACTTTTTTATAAAGTCTTAACACAGACTCACACCTACAAAACACAATTGGCCAAATGGATAATTTTCTTCTCAAAAACACATTTTGTTAAATATATAGGCTAGGGCCTACTAACACATCTTTCTCTGCACACACTAACTTTACCAAAACACTGGAAATCTGACTCAAAATGAATGTTTCCGTTTTACAGGTATTTGCATGCAATTTTTACACTACATTTCTTGGTTGGGAACTGTATGTCCACATGTAATGTTCACATTCAAAAGCATTCCAGTAAAAAGCCTGTAGCCTACTACAGGAGGTACAGTAGAAATACTGTTTACAGTATGATAGAACAGAAAAAGTTTTACAGTGTTGCTTACAGTGAACAAAATATCCATGAAACACACAAGAGCAATCTGAACAAAAAACAACAGGGTTTTTTATTTTATTTTATTTCCTTTCTTTTTGGTTTGACCTTTTTTGTATCCACAAATGTTGTTTTGCATTGAGTACATTAGTGTGTAACTGATTCAAACATAACCAGGTCATATTATGGATGTGTTTGTGATATGACAAAATAGAGTTTTGCGTGTAGTGTTTTGAAAAAACGGGGCCTGTTTTCAAAATTGTGCTTAAGCAATTGGGAACAAAAAAAAATGTAATTAGAACAATTTAACTCACAGCGTAATTCACGTTTAAAAGAACACAGGAAATGCATTTGCATGCCCTTTGATTAACACTTTCTAACACTTGTAATTTTGCTGCTTAATTACTGACCTAACTAGTTGAAGAGTTGTGTTGAGGATCAGCTGGTTTAGTGAATGTTTGGAACACACATTTTGGCTGGACTTGATATGTTTTGATCCTGGGAACCTGTTCTCTTACACAAATACTGCAGCCATCATTAAGAACCATGTGCATCAAAGGTCCTTGGCCAGTCACTTTCCATGAATCAATAGGTTATTTTCTGAATATATAAAAAATAATATTTGAATTCAAAAACCAAAATATTCACTTCCAGGAGGTGTAGACATGCTATTTCTTCTCCTTCCTAAAATAACAATACACAGATGGTTAAATAGAACGGAATGAATGCAGACTGTCTTTGATAAAAAAAAAAAAATAATATACAGTATAACACAGTGTCTTCATTAAAGAATTCTGTCCTCTTGACCAGCAGAGGAAATGCCTTTTATCACACCATGGAATTGTCAAGGAATATGCACTAAATGCAAACATAAACACACTGCAGGTTATGTATTTTGCAAGATGAAAATCAGTCACAAATTCAGTAATTCAAGCAATTCAGTAAATCAGTTGGACTGCTGTGGATCTATATAGTACTTTGACTATGACAGTATGATTGTTTTTATGACTGTCACACATGGGCAATATCCATTTCTCATTTTAATGCCCCTTAAATCACATACTTTAATTTATTTATATACAAGCAGTTGGTAAGACATTTCTATAATATTAATATACAAGAGCAGAATATGTGATGTGGTTCAGTGTGAAGATATTGTCGGCAAAAGTTACTCCCACTTATCCTAATAGCTTTTTTTTTTTAAGCAAATATGAAATGTAAAACCATTTTTACAAAGTTTGGTGGATGGCTGGCCACAAAGCTACAATGAAACAGAAACAGAGCTGTTCCCTCCTTCATATGCAAATCTTGGTTGCATTAATCGTACATAATCATTCTTCAGTCATTGTAATTTCATGGTATAAACTTTTACACGATTACGGCATAGTATGTTATGTGATTATTTTAGCACTGCATGTTGTTAAGCACTAACCTGAACGTCTATGAAACTCCATTGTGATTACAGTAGTATATCCTATAGTCTCTCATGCAGGTGTGCATGAGAGGCAAAACATCTGATAAAACATTTAATTGCTCCTACAAGATAAAAAAAACCCCAGTAATAATATTTCCACAATGTGGAATACAATCTCAACAGGAGCAGCCATGTGTCTTGTGTTTGTCATGTCATGCTCTGTCACTATTCAGACATTTTTATTCATGTAATATTTAAAGGAACCGTATGTAGGATTTTGGCCAAAACTGGTACTACAATCACTTTCAAAATACTGTAGAGCGGTGTACACCGCAGATGTGGTAACTAGAGCAGAGCTGGCAACCCAGATGCTGAAACACTACTGACTTTGTGATTACTAGATAGGTGGAGGGTGGCGGATCAGGCTAAAACACAAATATGTAAACATCAACATCAGTTGAGGGCTGCAACTTCACTTTTTTAAATGACGATATCCTGGCCGAACTACTGTTGTCAGTGATATAAGTATTTGAAATTAGCATGATTTCCTAATGTCTAGTGACAAATCAGGGCCATTTTATGATTAATTGAATTACATTTCTTACATACGGTTCCTTTAAGATGGTACTGGTCGAACTTTACTTACATGAATGTAGTTGCCCTGATCAAATGGCACATACAGTAAGTTGACATTCCCCCAACCATCAGTAACAACTCTTGTTGTCCATGCAGTGTTCAATCCTAAAGACGGTACTGAATGTACGGTTTGTACACTCCAAAATGGGTGTGCCACATATCCAGTGTTTCCCAATCCAGTGCTTCCTTAGTCCAGTGCTTCCCAAAGTGTAGGCCACGGCCCACTGGTGGGCTGTCAAGGTATTGCAGGTGGGCTGTGAGAGCCTTCACGTGAATTTAGTGGAAGAAAAAAAAAATGTATGCGATGACATAAAAACACAATTCAGGGCTATTAGGTAAAACATTTAATTGAAAACACCAACACCCATAGAGGCAGACAGATTTCCCATAGAGGCAGGCAGATTTTTATTTTTCAAGGCCAGTTATTTCATGGATCCAGGGTACTATACATCCTGATAAAGTTCCCTTGGCCTTTGGAATTAAAATAACCCCACATCATCACATACCCTTTACCATATCTCACGATTGGTATAGGGTACTTACCATAAGTTCATCTCCCAATGCAAATCAAACCAGCTATTAGGCTAACTGAACTAAAACCATCCGAATCTCTAGGTATGTTGAAGGGGTATGTGAAGTAGATGTAGTTAGAATAAGCATTATGACACACACTTTCCTTTCACAATATGTATTATATTTTACTGTACTGAAAGTTAGGTCAAGGGTAGTAAACGTTTGAGATATATATGATGATTTCTGAATCGGTTCCCACATGCCTTATCAAAAGCTGA
The DNA here is from genome assembly GCF_018492685.1 of Alosa sapidissima. Classification (NCBI taxonomy): domain Eukaryota; kingdom Metazoa; phylum Chordata; class Actinopteri; order Clupeiformes; family Clupeidae; genus Alosa; species Alosa sapidissima. The sequence goes on along the minus strand of NC_055965.1, from coordinate 24,916,800 downwards.
CCATATGTCCAATATGTCACAGTTACTCTTGTTTGCATGTTTCATCATTGTGCACTTTATATTGTATCCATGTTGTAAATTTAGTCATAAATTAGCATTCATGTAAATGCAATTTATAGTTTTTTGCATTGCATTGCTTCCACTTTGTACATGTAGTTCAAGTTTAAGAAGATTTGTTTGTTTTCTATTTGTATACTATGCATATTGTGAGTATAATCTGTAAATAATATCTGTGTTGTCTTTGTATTACCTTGTTTTCAGAATAACCGCCAGTTGGATCTAAATTGTTTGTATGTGGCAAAATAAAAAATAAAAAAAACATTAATGGTTCTCTGTGAGAACTCAAAAGTGTGTTCTACTATCATGGAGTGAATTGTCCAGTACCTATCTTATAATCCCAATAATGTCTTGAGTCACTCCCATTATGAAGAAATAAGTTCTGTCCAGAAATATGTCAAACCTGTCAAACCTCTGTCCCACCAGATTTTTAAAGGTTAGCTGCAGTTCATTATCTGACCACAGTTTTACATGAGGCAATAGAGAGGGCGCTGTGGAGCTCCTGTCAGCAGAGATCATCAGGCCCATGACACAAGTGAGTGGCTAGGGACACCATGGAGAGGCATACTGACATACTGACATACTGACAAAAAACATCATGCACTTCAATTCAATGGAAAGTTTCATAACATCATTTCAGGAATTGGGACAAAGTGTATAGAAGTACCAAGAGGCGAAACTCAATAGAAAGTTCCATAGCAACAAATGTGCCCATGACCGAGCTGGGCCTCCGCCATCTTTGACTGCAGGCAACACAGCTATCATAGAACTTAATGATATCGGTCCAGATTAGAAAGTGTCTTCCGGTATTAAAACAAAATTCTCTCTAACATTTTCTCCTACCCTTAATTTCTCAACTGACATAAACCATGTTGAAAAATATGATGAGTATACATTTATTCATAATAATTTAGGCTTCAACCAGTTTTACAGACAGTTGATTTTACAAAGCTGAGCGGGGCACTTTATCAGTTACTTTAAAGTAGCCTACAGTTAAGAAAATGGATCTATTTCTGAGAGGAAAAATTCCATTATGTTGTAGATTAAAATCCATTGTAAAGTCAAATTTTGTAGACCAGACAAACTTGTTGTAGACCTGACAAGGACCTGCCAGGTTAAATGGACATGATCTGTAGCCCATGATAGCCTACATAATATAAGGCCATTGACATTTAATTTGAGCTGTAAATATATGTTGTGACTTATCTACAGTATTCAACAATGGAATAATCTCTTTACATGGGTGGAATTTTTAAATTCTCCTCTCTTGATCTGATTGGAAATTTTGTCATATCAGGCTGAATCTGATCGCTTGAGGTGTTTACATGAGGCATTTTAATTCTGATTAAGCTATTACTCTGTTTGCGATCATATTAAACGTGTCCATGTAAACGGGGCTAGTGTTTATATCAAGGTTAAATATCTGTGGAACTTTCTGTCCATTTACCATCCAGTCCTCCAACCCCAATCATGCATTCATCAACCCAGACATCTATATACAGCAATGTATTTATCTATAAACGTATCTGTCTATCTAACTGTTTGTCTGTCTGTGCCTATACCAGAGAATATAAGACATGCCTTTCCTCTTATCTCAATTAAATTAAAAAGTGACAGATGGGCGGGACTTCCGGTTGATTAAGGCGGGACTTCTGGCAAGGTATTTGATTTCCGGTGAGGGCGGGACATCCGGGTTTTGAACTTGTCATCAATGGAGTTTGACAGGTTGTTTGAACGCTGCGGGGTGTTTTTGTATGAGTCATGTGTCTGGGGGAGGGTTTTTTGTGTGTGTGTGTGTGTGTGTGTGTGTGTGTCTGCGTGGAGATAGTGAATTTGACAGTTTTGTAGGTTTTAGTGTCATTTCTGTACTTTTTATGATCATTTTGTATGTTTTTTTAGGCATTTCGTGTTTTTGGCCAGGGGCGGGGGCTTGTGTGTGTGTGTGTGTGTGTGTGTGTATCCACGGGTGTGTGTGTGTGTGTGTGTGTGCGGCCATGAGGTGTGGGTGTGCAGGGTGTGTGTGTGTCATGAGGTGATCATGGGGTGGGTGTTGTACACGGATGTGATGGTCATGGGTGCGCGTGTGTCCAGGGGTGGGGGGTGTACACGGATGTATTGGTCATGGTCGGTGTCCTGTTGGGGGATGTCCTGGGAGTGTCATGCGCGAGCCATTATGAGCGGTGCTGTTAGGGAGAATAAAAGCGGTGTAAAAGTAAAGTATGGGTAAAGATAGCAAAGTAAGCATGGCTATGCGGGTCCTAGTAACGAGCGGCTAAGTGGGGGCCTCTAAGAGAAAACATTAAGAGAATGTGTGTACATGGGTGTGTGGGTCTACACGGATGTGTACGTGCGGGTGTGTACATGGGTTTGTGTGTGTCTCGTGTGCTGGGGTTGCGTGGTGTGTGTCATGAGGTGACCATGGGAGTGTTATGCCTAGACAATTGTCAAAAATAAAAAATGATCCAAAAATATGTCTGTATAAAAAAAAAAAGGTTGGCATCAACAGAGTTTTAAATTCAAATTCATCAAGATTTTCATCAAGTCATTGAAAAGAATAAAATGTATCAGACAGCAGAGCGATGGAGAGAGGGTAGGGGCTGGACCAAAGGTCTGTGTGTGTGTGTGTGTGTGTGTGTGTGTGGAGAGAGGGTAGGGGCTGGACCAAAGGTCTGTGCGTGTGTGTGTGTGTGGAGAGAGGGTAGGGGCTGGGCCAAAGGTCTGTCTGTGTGTGTGTGTGTATGTGTGTCTGAGAGAGGGGGCGAGAGAGAGGAGGGGGTTTGTATGACTGTATGTATGCTTCAAGTTTTAGTGATATGAACCTGAATAAAAGAATTAAGGATGTGATGATGCCAAGAGCCTAAAAAGGTTTCAGTCATGTGTCTGTGAACTAAAATAAAAAAATAAATCCTTAATTTAAGCTGAACTTTAAGGTTCAGGGTCATGCATGTCTAATGTCATGGCTCCAGGGCCCTGAGGGAGTAGGTTGTGTGTGTGTGTGTGCTTGCATGCTTGAGAGTGAGAAAGAGAAAGGCTGGAATGTTTAGTCATGTTTATGTTTTTAGGATGATTAAACTGAATGTATCAAGAACCTTCTTTCATCTATGTTTCTGTGAACTAGAAGAAAAAATAAATCACAAATGTAATGTTCTGGGTAAGCGTGTCTAACGCCATGGCTCCAGGGCCCTAAGGGGTAGGTTGCAAGTGTGTGTGTGTGTGTGTGGAGAGGGGGAGAGAAAAGAGAGAGAGGGTCTATGTATAGGTACTTTATGCTGAAGGATGGGTGTCTATGTGTGAGTGTGTGTGTGCGTGTGTGTTTATGAATAAAGATTGGGGAGGGGAGACTTGCTGTACTGTAGGAACGTGGTGGAGCTATTGATCAATCTAATTATCCATCCAATGATCTGTAGACCGGTCACTGGAATTCATTTAACACTCATATTGTAACTTCATATGTACTTTGCACTCAGAGACCACCTCCTTTTTAAGTTTGTGAGGTTAATGAATATTTTTTTACTGTTTTATCATTAATAAATAAAGAGAGGGCGGGGTATACCAAATGAGAAAGTCCATTATATCAACAAAAGAGGCACCAACGGCAAGTAAGTTGAGGGTTTACCTGTACTGGGTCAGATTATATTAGTGTTATATGCAGATTTTGTCATAGTCAGATGGTGTCTCTAATAGGATATCATGAAATAAACTAAAAGTAACATTTTATAATCAATAATAACATTTAAGAGTTAGGAGTGAGTCAAATAATTAAAAATTTCCAGTTTCATCCGCACACTTCCTTCTGCTTCACACCTAATATATTCAATATATTCTTCCCTTTTTCATGGCACGGAGGGTTTTTTCCCCCCACAGTAGGTATATCTAGCTATATCTATTGCTTGAACTCTAGCATCAAAAATATTTCACAGTTAGCAAAACCTTAAAACTCAAGGAGCAAAACGCTTTGTCCATTATGTTTTACCGTCTAGGCTGCAGACACTACCACGTCATCGCTCACTTATTTTAACGACACCTGATTTCGACACATAATCTAACCTAAACAAGTGTTGCTGTTATTATCATTAGGCTATATCTTATCACAGTCTGACTAAATACATATTGATAGAATACATTGTGTAGTTGTTTGTAAGAGACATCGTTGTTAGTTGTGACAGATTCTTTCTGAAAAAAGATATGTGCTGTTCTTTCGTAGATGCTAAGTATATTAGCTCATAGCATGCTAAATCATGCTAGCATTAGCCAGTTGATAGGTAAAGCAAAGATTGTGGGTAAAGTAAAAGGGCTCTGCTATATTGATCCGAAGTGACGTTAGCCATAGTCACCATGCATCATTTACAGTCCTACTTGTTTCAAATGGTTTAATGTAACCAGTGATTGCCGCCATCATCGTTGGAACTTCATTTGAATACACTTAAGTCACTGGAGAAGGCGATGTTAAGTTTCATTAACGTTAACTCTTGCTTAGTTTTGCGAATCGCAATAAACGCCACCTAGCCTGCTAGGTCGACAACCTCGATATGCCCATTTATGAATCAGCCCGACAAATAACGTTACTTGTGTTTTAGTGAACACATTATTGGACCATAGCTTAACGTGAGGAGGGATTCAAAATTACAAATGGCCAATTTGCTTAGTATGCTCAGAACAGCGGTATCTGCAAATGCGTTAAGGTATTGTTGTTACCTGCGAGTGCACTGCTGGAGAAGCATTTTGCATTGGTATGATTTGATCAGGTCTTGCCAGTGATGTGTAAATCCTCCCGTAGACATACATCATTTCAAAATAATACGTCTAAATTGAAAACTGTGACAACTCATTGATAGGCTCTCTCAATATGTCTGTAATCGTATGCCTTTACCACAGGCTTGCTAGTCTTTCACCAGAGAGGGTGCTCCATTATAAATCAGAAATGTAATATTGCAGCCTTCATGTCAGCTGTAAAAATATGAGAACATGGACCTACTACATCAGGATACAGTAAACATTTCACACATACTGTAATCAGGAAGCTACTTTGCTGTTCAGTGTGTGATGTGTTTAAAGTGGTACTACGTTTAAAGAAACATTTTTATTCTTTGTTTCAAGTGCATAAGAAAATACCACATTATGATGTTGATGGTTATGGTTACCCTTAACAAATACAAAACAATATAATACTTAAAACAGGGATCAATCAATAGCCTAATGAAACAAACAATGAAAATGAGGGGGGAAAGCAATAATAAATAATAATGCCCATTCAATCAATAATATAATAACAATAACATGGTAAGACTACATTAAGGAGAATATCAATAATAAACAATGTCAAATTAATCAACAGCCTATAATGAAAATAAAACAGTACTACTGCATACAAACCATAATGTATAAGAAGTGCTTAAAATACCAAAAACTATCACACAGAGCACTGGGCAACTCATTTCACCAACATGGAACCACTGAGGAAAAGAGTCTTGAATTTGACCTAGCGTTTAAGACTGGTCGACACAACAGACGCTCATCAGAAGACCGCAGTGGGCAGTTGGGGATGTATATCTTGATCATTGAATTAAAATAACAAGGAGCAGATCCAGTCAGTGTCCTATAGGCCAAAGTGAGAGATTTAAATTTAATTCTGGCTACTGTAGGGAGAGTAACTAGGAGAGGAGTTACGATGTGTCCTCTTTGGCTGATTGAAGACCAGTCATGTTACAGCATTCTGAATGATATATCACACAAAAGAAATAAAAAAAAAAACATTCAATATTGATTTAGTATCAACCAATAATTATTCTGATATTAATATTCTTGTAACGTCTACATGTTTGTGTAGGCTACAGTTAAATACTAAGCAATGGCCTCTGACTTAAATACCAAGGCAGTTAAATGACCGTGATATGGTATAGTCTACATAATACACAGGACTACACAAAAAAGTGAACACATGAAAAAGCATCATCATCTCAGTATACCCATTTAAAATAGGCAAGGATACGTATTTAATAACATTTGGGGTTGCTCACAGTTAGGGTTGCCAACTTTCTGATATGAAAATAAGGAAGGGGGGGGTATTGTACACCGGCATCCACTTCAGTTAGTGGGGGGGGGGGGGGGGGGGGGGGGTATTGAAATTATGTATGTATTGTACTAAATAGTGTATCATTTTACAAAATTGTGAGCCATTATTTACTAAAATGCGCACATAATATACTACATTCTATAGCCACTAGCCTACTTATTTTCTATCTGGTGCAAAACAAGAATCATTTCGATGCAAAAACACCTCCAGTACATTCAGCCATCACCCATATCTTACCTGCAAAAAGGAAAGTTACAATAAAGTTAGTCAGACAATTTTACAAAATTACAAAGCATCTAATCAGGCACTCAACACCACTAGTAATACCAATTAATTAAATATATGTGTGCAATAAACTTCACAGCCTACCTAATGTTAACTACACATTTAAATATGCAGTGTGAATGTTATTAACTTGCGTCAGCTTGAAAAATAAAACGTTATCAGTATGACTGATCATGGACGTTAGATGACAAACTAAGGTCTTTCTCAAATGTTCACCGATATCCCTGGGAAGTGACTGGTTCTTGGCGTAGTGTTTAATGCAGGCGTTTCATTTATCGATCATTCACTTATGCGGTCTACAACTACCGACCTAGCTTCTACCGATCTATTTTTTACAGTCTATGCTACCGACCTACCATCACAGAAGTAGCTCTAACAGAGGTGTCTGTCGTTAACGTTAGAAAAAATGCAACGCTGGCAAACTGGCTAGTAGTTACATTAACATGATGGGTTAATGAGGTCCATGCTTCACATTACGTTAACGTTAACTTGCGTTGCTTTATCACATCATACCGTTGCTTTATCACATCATATACTGTACTGACTGTCTAGTGTTATTAATCCCCATGTACAGTCAATGGTTACTCCATGTTGAGATGGCATACATTAAGATTGAGATATTTGAAAACAGCAACAACTAATAAAACAAAATCATGCATTGACTGTTACGGGAGCTGTGTGCTAATCTTCACTTCAACGACTAACCTCCCGTTAGCCCCGTTAGCCTCCCGTTAACAGTAACGTTAATGTAGCTGCTAACGTTAGCATGTAATTCGCTGTCCGTATTTCTGTTGTTAATACATGGGGCGTGTTTAACTCGCTGAGTGGCAACTGACTGGGCGTGCCTGACCGCGACTCCTCTTCACTGCGCATGCTTCAAATTTTGCTGCGCAGCCGCACTTCAAATTGGCTCCAAATTTTCCAAGATGGCGTCGCCTCGGCGGCTTGAATTCAAGGGGGCAGGCGAATTCCCGGAAGTAGGAGAATCGACGTAGGCTGGAGGGACCACCTCTCTGCTAACTCCCATAGAAGCCCATTCATTCTAGGATTTTTTTGAAATACCATAACTTCATATAACATATATCCTGTGCTGATATTGTAGCTTCTGTGTAATCCACATAAACACTACAAAAGGCAAAACAGACTCCACTACCTCGTCCGTAACGTTGGTTACCCGTAAGAAGAATGGTTAGCTTGTTCGGTTGGAGGGAAGCTAGCTTTGACGTAATCTCTCTTTCACGCCGTAGGGAGATAACCGTATTGTTTGGATAAGAAGTTCAGTCCACCTTACTGTCTATGACGGTAACTCATAAGCAAAACCTAGCATACACGACCGTATGTTAAGGTAAAGCATTACACAGAGGCAACCTAATAATAATAAAAAAGTAAACCTAATTTTAAAAAAAACGTCAGTAATCATTTCAGAGGTATTCGATGGATTGACCGTAGGTCGGAAAAGTGGAAAGAAGATTAGCTTCAAGGCTATAACTTTGTTTTGTTTTAGCATGACTGTTTTTGAAGATGATCATGTATGGTAGCTTCAACATTAACACGACTTGGTGAGGATGATATTAATAATAATACAAAGTTAAGTGTGAGTCTGCGCAGTACTGGGGGGACCAACTGAAAAATCGTTCTATTTAACTCGGTGCCCTCCTATTGAAAACGACGGAGTCTGTTCGTCCATTTCTTTTACTGTCTATGCTTCAATTCCATAGAACACTGCAGAATGCAGCCACACTGTCCAGTTATATATACAGTCTATGGTTTAAACATTATCAGATCATATGATGGCTGAATGGATGGATGTGTTATGACAATGTGATATGTGGTATGGTTTTGAAAGATCTGAGGTGTAGTGTTTTTTTTTTTTTAAAGAAAAAGAAAAAAATCCAAATTGAGGGAATTGCCGGCAATTGAATATGTTGCAACTATTGAGGTTTAAACTTGGAAAAGTACAGATTTTTGTAAAATGCTGCGACATTTAGAAATTCAATTAGGGGCAGTACACTTACCGGTAGTTACATTTCTAACCATCATTCTGGTCCTGGATCTTATAAAGTCTCCTTTAGCCAAATCCCAATAAAAGTTCCATCATCAAGTTTGTAAGCTGATATTTCTAACTTTTCTTCTTCACTCATCTCTTTTGTCAGCTCATTTATTGTCTTTAGTAGCTTCATCTCTAACTGTTTGTTTCTTCTCATTAGGCTATTGGTCATGGATATTGTATTGACATTATTGTTTATTATTGCTTTTTTCCTTTACATAGTCTTAACCACATTTTAAAGTCCTTTTCATCTGTAAGTCGCTTTGGACACAATCCATAATTGTTTTTTTGGTGGCATTACAAGGCCAAAATATCTGGTCATATCCTTAACAAAAAACAAACTTTTTTTGAAAGTAAAATGCATCGTTCAGCGGTCAAAGTGTATGAGTAGATGCTTACTTTATTCTGAGGAGGAGTTCAAGGGTGTCTAAAGTATAAAAAAGAAAGGATCCCTCACCTTTTAATTAAAAAGGTCTGTTTCTAACTCCTCCTTCTCCTACTTTGCTCTGAAGAAATAAAATGCAGGAAAACCAATGTGATTCAGTAGGCCTACTGTGTAAATATGATATTACAGAAATACTGTACTGCCCATGGCATGTAGGAAGGTGGTTCATGTCCCAATGCATATTAAATCCCTTTTAGAGGGCATTTAGAGGTCCCTTAATAGGCCAAAAAAAGCTGAGACACAATGTTGTGAGACACCTCTTCTCAGTTTATTGATTAGTTTACAGCGACTCATTTTTGGAGAAAAGTTGATCATTGTTCACTGTAAAAAATTGCTGTAATTTTACAGTAAAATCTTACTGGAAATTACTGTATATTTAACTTTACAGTAAAATGATGTAATGTGCAATGCATTATGGGTTATCATACAGTTTACAGTCCAGCATTGCAAATTTACAATAAGACCAACGAGATTCCACAACATTTTCCCGTAATTTCCTGATTTGTCAGGCTTTGTTGGCTATATGAAAACGAATTGTAGGCCTAACCAGAATGTGTAGCCTATTTATGTATTGCTTTATTTTAATCATATTAAAACCACTATTTTGCCTGTTAATTTACCCCATGCATATTTAGCTTCAGTTTTTTTTCTTTGCAGTGGTGTTTGGTGTAGGTGTAGCTTGTGACATATCAGGAGGAGGCTGGATGAAGAAATGGGTAGATCAGCCTAACGCAAACTGCATACAGGAAGCTCCAAAAGATATAGTGATGTTGTCTTTTTTAGTTTTGAATTGTAATACAAATGATTTGTAATGCATTTTTGCATTTTAAACTTCTGCTGATAATGAGTGAAAGAGTGCTTAGGGCTTTCTGCAATCAAATGCACTGCGCCGAGGTCGTCTTGACAACCTCATACATTGTTGCAAATTGAGCAGAAACCACAACCACTTTCCCACGGTAAGACTAACAGAAGACACTACGAACACGTTGTGGGTAGAAGAGGAAGACACTACAGCGGTTCACAAAGAGATGTATTAGTAAGTACATTTTCATGACCACAGCCATAAAAAACTTTTCAAACGTTTGCAGTAGTGGGCTATATCCTCGAAAACACAAAATCTGTTCAAATAAAGTGCCAGCTTGTAGGTTGAATGACGATAAATTCTAAATTCTTGATGGCGCTAAATTCTAGTTGTCTTTGCTGCTAGCTAGCATGGGAAAGCCACGCACTCATGGTATATTTAAAAAAAATATATATATATTAACATATTAGTAAAACTGTCAGCATTTCAGTGTTTTAAATCTTTAATTGCGGGTTTCGAACTGAAGCATTCGGTTGTTAGCCAAGGTTTGTGAAATGATAGGCTAGCTAGCACCTCTAACATATTAGGCTAGCATTACATATGATCTAACGTTAACGTTAGTGCCTTTCTAACACAACGGTTTGTTTCTGTTATTTTGCAGATTAACGTTAAATGGTTCGGTTCATCCTGAAACAAGCCGTGACAACCTTCCGTTCGTCCTGAAACAAGGTATGTTTCTTTGTAAGTTTTGTCAGCATGAGTTTAACAGCATACTGGGGTTTTGTAGACATACAAAGCAACATAAAAATACCCCAAACCAATCATTTACTTGTGGAGTTCCTGATTGTACACGGTCTTTCAGGAAATTTAGCGCTTGCAAGTCTCATATATACAGAGACCACAGGGACTATCATAGGATTACTAATGTTAGAGGTTTACAATTTAATTTATCAGACTCTATCACTTGCCACATTGAAGGTTGTCAGTCAGAGTTCCAAGACCTAAAAGGTCTCATTTCACATCTGAAGGGGCATATACAAGAGGGTAGAACAATTGGTTGTCCTTTTAGAGAATGTAGCAAAACATTCCATGTGAAATCCACATTTGCTTCTCATATATCTAGAACACATAAGAACACTTCAGCCGATCAACTTGTTACACTAGGGCCAGCCTTAGGTAGTGACCACACAGGTGAGACTAGTAGTCAGTCGTTTGACATTCACAATGATGGTGAAGAAAGTCAAGCGAGTCAGGTGGGCAGCAGGATATATTTGATGTTGATGAAACACTCTACCTTAAAAATCTGGCACTGTTTTATTTGAAGCTTCAGGCTAAGCTGTTATTACCAGCTTCTGTAATTCAAACAATTTTTGAAGAATTCCAGGATGTTCATGATGTTGAACAATGCCATATGTTTGGAATATTAACTGAGAAGTTGACCTCGCTAGGCATGTCAGAAAGCACGATCAAACCAGTAATTGAAGAACTTAAAACAGAAAGTCTGCTAACACGCTTTAACTGCCTTTTCAAAACAGATCAACGGCGTAAGACCATCTTTAAAAACAGTTTCCAATATGTTGAACCATTACGAGTATATCTAGGTTTAACTGATGCAGGAAAAGTAGCCTATGCCCAATATGTTCCAATACAAGAAACACTTCTTGCTCTCTTTAAAAATGAGTCTATGAAGCAACAGTATGATGAAGTGCGTAATCGTGTGACTAATGGTGGTGTTATGCAGGACATTTGGGATGGAGAGATTGTGTCCAAACACTTTTTATTCCAGTCTGACAGGTCATCTTTAGCTTTAATACTCTATCAAGATTCATTTGAGGTGGTGAATCCACTGGGATCAGGGAAAAAAAAGCACAAGGTGCTAGCTGTGTACCTAACCCTGGGTAATATTTCGCCATGGTACAGATCAAATATTGATCATATGCAGCTTGTTCTTTTGTGTAGAGAACAGGACTTCAAGACATTTGGACAGGAGTTAGTCTTTAGTCCTTTGATAAAGGATCTGAACAACTTGGAAGATAATGGCATTGTGAAAGATGGCAGTGTTCTTAGAGGTGGTCTGTGTGCCATAGCTGGAGACAATCTGGGCTCTCATAACATTGGAGGCTTTGTAGAAAATTTCAGTCGAAGTGAATATTTTTGTCGGTTCTGTGATATTAGCAGAAATGAATTTGAATCAAACCCTTTGTCAACTGCTACCTCCAGAACTGTTGAGAATTATCAAGAAACTCTGCAAAACTTTCAAAACAGAAAGAACTGACAAGAACAATGAAAAGGGTATCAAATATGATTCAATTTTTAATCAGCTTCAGTACTTTCATGTGTGTCTGCCTGGATTGCCGCCTTGCTTGGGTCATGATCTCTTTGAGGGTGTTGTTTCCTTTGATATGGCATTGTTGATTGTTGCTCCTGCTATAACTGCAGATCAGGTGGCATATTTGCAAATTCTAATCGAAGAGTACATTTCTGACAGAGCTGAATCCTTTCCTCAGAAGCCCTTGAGACCAAAACACCACTACCTGTGCCATTATCCAGAGCTGATCTTGAAGTTTGGGCCACTAATACGTCTTTGGACCTTGAGGTTTGAGAGTAAACACACTTATTTTAAACAGTGTGCTCGAAAATTGCATAATTTCAAGAATTTGTGTTCCACCTTAGCAGAAAGGCATCAGCTTCTGCAAGCCTACTTGAGTGCAGGCAACATCTTTCCTCCTTTGATTCGCAATGACAAAGGAGATGAATTTCATTCGAATGATTACAACTCAGAAATTGTAACTGCAGTATCTCAATTCAATTTTTCTCCCAATAACACTTGTGCTACGAATGATGTCACCTTCAAAGGCACTAAGTACAGAAAGGGACTCCATGTGATCATTGGAAAGGAAGAGGATGTATTGCTTGTTGGGGAAATCAAACTGATTCTGATTCACACTCAGTCTGAAGTTTACTTTGTTGTAAAGAAATATCAGACACATCTGGAAGTTAATTTGGGTGTATATTCAGTGCATGACTTAGAACAGGGCTCCCACTTTGTTTGTCTTAGATATGAAGAACTGCTTGATTATTATCCCTTGCCAGTCTATAAAGTGAATGATATGTCAGTGCTCATCCTTCACCACTCTTTCCCTTCTTTATAGAGCCATGACTCAAGAAATAAAGGAGGCAATCCTGCAGGTATTACCTACATTAGCAGAGGATACCCTGTCTTTGCTGCTGACCAGACTTAACAGCATTGGCGTGGACCGCAAGTCGGATTTGCAATATGTGAAGGAGGAGGATCTGTCAGAACATCTTCGACCTATAGAATCGCGAAAACTGCTAAACAAATGGAGCACCGATGGTATTGTACTTTGCTTTGTTCTTATATTAGGAAATCACTCATATCTTGTTTAATATTGTAAAAAGTTTATTTTCAGCTAGGCCATAAGATGTATAGTTACATCCCCTGAGTGTGACAAGAAAAGAAAAAAACATAGTTCATTTAATTTTGACACCACGGTCTCTTGTTGTGTTACAATGCACTGTACTTCAGCTTTGCCCAGAGCTCTGTGGAATTGCCACAGCACTGCATAGGGAGAAAAGTGATGACATAGGGGCAGTCTCAGAAGTTTTTAGTTGTTTGTTGAGGTTGTATGGGTTCCATATTGTACATATGAATGTGAAAGTTGATTTATGTCTGTTTTTAAAATGCATATCTGACTTTCCAGGGCAGCTGAGGTGTGCTGAAAATTTACAAAGTGACAATTCACAATCAGACTCCACACGTAGTCCATGCAGACTGGATTCATCCTCCTCATCCTTCTCATCCAGCCCAACCAGCACAAATAGCAGCACCAGCACAGTCGACATAGACTCTTGGCCAGACTGTTTTAAAGTTCCTTGGGGCAAAATGCCTCATGCCATATCAATGGCTGTGCATTCACAAAAGCGCCCAGCTCCAAGAGACCGAAGAGAAATGGTCCGGATCATAGTAGATGAAATGAGGGTGATTGAAGCCAATCCTTCTAGATCTGATTGCTTTTCTGTTGCTAAGAAAATAGTTAGACAGTATCCCAAGAGCTTTGCCGATGTCTTGAAAGATGGCACTAAAATTGGAAGTGGATATGCTTCCCTTGTCAATCAGATTAAATCCAGGGTTGAACACCTGAATAGGGACAATGTTACAGCAAGACGCCGGAGAGGAAAAACACTGCCAAGCTCATCCACCACCAAGAGCACCAAAGGACCATCAGATCAATATGGGTGTATCAGTTGGCAGCCTGAGTGTCCTACTGGGGAAACTGAAGACAGCCTTAAGGGGAAAAAAGAACAAATGCAAGAGATGTTTTCAAGAGAAGGTCCAGTGGGGGGAGAGAGAGGATGTGTCGACCAGCTAATGCATGTTACATACTACCTGCAACGTAAGTCTATCAACGCAAGTCCACCTCACACAATTGCTGAGCTTAGAAAAGATTGGCCATATCTCTTCACTCAGAAAGGCCTCTACAGTCACTTTCAGCATCTTACAGACATACCCATCCTGGAAAAAATGGAGGGAGCAATTGCAGAAAAGGGAAAGATGATCCTCCAGTTTTATCGCCAAAAGCCAACAAACTCGGAGGTGAAGCAGGTCCATGTTTGAGGCCAGTGGGTCTACCGTAGTTGGACCTTGTGTTATCCTGTGCTTAATGGCACACTTCAAAGAGAACTCAGATGGACTACTGTTACAAGTTGATGTAAGTATACAATATTTCACTATATCTGTCTATGTATGTGTCTAGTTTGTCTATAATCAGTTGTGTAATGTTTTGTTTTGCTATTCTTCTGTTTCAGGAAACAGCCACTCCTGCAGACGTGGAGAGATTGCCTTTACCAGATGCTCCAAGATTAGTTATTCAAGGTAAGTGTTTATTTTAGCTCCAATTTAGCTTTTTGGTAGTGGTAAAAAATTGAAAAGGGCAACATAAGACCATAATAAAACTTAAGAGGAAATGTATTATGTATGATATTTGTCCTTTGCTGGGTGTTTAATGTGGCAGATGTCAATTTTGTTTGTAGTCTGCAGTCCGAAAAAGACCCATAAATGAATCGGTGTGCCCAAACCTTTGACTGGTAGTGTGTGTGTGTGTGTGTGATTGTGTGTGTGTGTGAACATTTCTTATGTTCTTTGTTTCATTTCAGGGAACAAATTTGTTTCCAACAAATGGATGCTAACCATCGAAAAACAAGTGGTGATGACTCCACATTCAAGCTTCACTGCAGGCCTGGCCACTTTGTTTGCAACCTTATATACCTTCAATTTGGAGTACCAAGAGGAGGCTTCATGTGTCCTTGAATTCATCCAAAGGTATTATAATATGAAAAATATGATGACACAGCTTCTTGAGTGATAGCCTAGTGTTTGTTTTAAAGTCTTTTCTTAGAATTTTAATTAGGCCATGAGCTACGGGGCCTTACAATCACCCCCTCACCTCCCAAGGGAACCAACTTTTTTTTTGAAGGTCTGACCATGCTAAACATGAATTTGAATGTTAACATTGAACATTTTGGATTGAACTACCTGTTTCAGCCCCATGAATAGATTTACATTGAAAATCAATCTATTTTAATACATTGTTAATACATTAGAAGAACATCACTGTCCATGGCATAGAGGAAGGAGTGACATCTGTCTTTGCATGTTTAGTCACAAGATAGATATGTAAATAATAGAGACCAAAATGTATAAGCTTCTCACCAGAGTCACCAGGCAAATCAAGTAGAAAGACTATTTTGGTCTCTATTGTTTTGGGAAAAGCCAATTAAACCACTCGAACTATACATTTTCTGAAAGCTTATGCCCTCTACACGTGATGAAACATGCAAAGACAGATGTCACACCTTCCCCTATGTCAATGTCATGGACTGTCATGTTCCTATAATGCATTTCCAATGTAAATCTATTCATGGGGCTGAAACAGGTACTGCAACTGAAAATGTTCAATAATAAAGGAGAATTCCGGTGTGATATTGACCTAAAGTGTGTTGAAACATGATACCAAGTGTGAACGTATGTCTCATAGCTCATCTCGGCTTGTCCCCTGCACTCCGAAATCAGGGGACAAGTGCAGGGGACAAGCCGAGATGAGCTATGAGACATACGTTCACAGTCGGTATCATGTTTCAACACACTTTAGGTCAGTATCACACCAGAATTCTCCTTTAACATTCAAATTCATGTTCAGCATAGTAAGGCCCCGTAGCTTGCGGCCTACATGTGCTGTGTATGTGAGTAAATACCATCTGGATCTGGAGACTGCTCACCACTCCATCATTCATCTTTTAGTATATCTTATCTACTTGTCCAACCCTCTCAACACCACTCTTCCCCCCTCTCTCTCCCCTCCCCCTTTTTTTTTGAAGGTGCTTTGTGGGAATCAACCCAGACACCGGCTCCAAGGCTTCAAGTGGAAAGAAAAAACGTCACACAATCAATGTAAAAGTCTGCACTCTTTTACGCAAGCTCATGGACTTTGACTGGCTTGGTTTTTAGGCACTCGCAAAGCCACTCTCTCATTTTCTAAATGTTTTTTCCAGGTGTTTATTGCTTTTGGTAACATTCATCTTGTTTTAAAAATCCACTCATGGACTTTGACTGGCTTGGTTTTTAGGCACTCACAATGTTTTTCCAATGTTCAATTTTCAGATGTTTATTGCTTTTGCTAACATTCAGCATTCTTGTTTTAAAAATCCACATAATGTTTTGTCATTGTAAGTGACCAACCCCAGAATGTTTGTCCGGTTTGTGGTGTATTGGCTGCGCTAAAAGCCCTATTGGCGGCAGGAAAAACAATGAGAAAATTTGGTGCAACATAGACCGAATTAGTGGCCCGCCAGCTAAAGCTAGGGCACTTTCCTTAAGTTTCACTCAAAGTGCCCCATCAGGTTAGCCTGAGCTACCGGGTCATTATTTCGGTCTATGTTGTCCCAAATAATAGTGAAATTATGCTGAGTGAGTTGAATGAATGCCATTCTTTTGCTACATTCAAAATAAAGTTGGAAGTTTAACTCTGAACCTTCTCAGTCATCATTATGGATTAGCCTAACTCCAAGGGATTAGTTTAGTTGAAAAGCATTTAATGAGAAACAAGATTAGGCATGTTAGCATTCATTTTACAGTAATTTTACAGTACTTTTAGCATGCAGTTTTTTACAGTAACTTACAATAAAGTATTGTAAAGCAAATTTAGTCACAGGTTGTTGTTGTAAATAATAAACAGTATTATACATTATTTATTCAGTTAAACACTGTAAAATAACGTCAATAAATCGCAACACAACTACAGTATTATACATTATTTATTCAGTTAAACACTGTAAAATAACGTCAATAAATCGCAACACAACTACAGTAAGGTACTGTTTTTATTTTACAGTAATGTATTGTAATTCAGTATTACTGGACATTACTGTAATTCTACAGGTATTAGCTGGCAACTTTATTGCCAGTAATTTACCGTAAATTTCACAATTTTTTTTCACAGTGTAGCCCTACGCTAACGTTACAAGTCTAGGCTACAATTAACGTTAAGACCATACACCTTGTAGCACATTGGTTTACTCTATTGCATTACTTACGTTTTAATAATTTGTCGTTGAATGTTGATGGAGGCTCATCTTTGGGAAATCAGCTCTCTGGATAAAATTGTCAGCCGGAGCAAGAGTTCTCAGAGTTGACGACACGGGGGTAAATCCAATCAGCAGAAAGAACCGCATCACAACAGTAGGCTAAATCGCAACAAACTTTTTCCCCCCATGTTAAATTCATTTAGGTAATCATGAATTGGTTTATTTTATTTGATGTAGGCTAGGAGAGGAGGATGCATGTTTCACATTAGTGTCAATGTGTCAAAGCAGGCTTTGGATCAGAGGAATTGCTCAAGCTTAACATATGGCATAGGCTACAAGCGAATTCACGGCATACAAACAGCTTCGTGATGAAATATAACTAATATCATTTTTTATTGTCACCAGGCCTATAAGTAGGCTATTTATTGTGTAACCTACAAGTGAACGATGACACCATAGGCTACACTGTGGCGGAGCAAGACCCCATCAGTCGGATAGCTAAACAATGTAACCGTGTTCAGAACGTAGGCTAGCCATATGGGCTGCAGACTTGTCTTTGGGCTTGTAATCACCTGACACATCATGCCGCATATATGTCCTGAATAATGAGAGGCTAAGTGCGGATTTGATGCACTTAACTTCCTTAAGACTTTCAGAAAACAATTTCGAGATGACGTTGGCCGTTGTGCTTTTACAGTGTGTTAAGTGAATCTCGTGATATTATGTTGCAGCGGCGCTGAAAATCCAGCGGCGGCGCTGCGCCGCTGTTAAATACATTGTAGGGGAAACACTGCAAGCTAGCGAACGGTTAGCATAAGTTTGGCAGAACTATGTGGATGTTACAAGGTAAGAAATACGATTTAAAACGATATTCTTATTTCTCACTTCTCTTTTCGGGATGGTAGCCTCAATGTGCAAAGGTTGGTTTTCCGCCTGGGGACGCTAGGCGCAGCGGGGAAAATCACCATTTTCACCGGGACAGGTCATTTAACCATCCAAATTATTTCTAAACGGGTGTATTACATTGAAATAGTTGCCAAGTTCCCCTTTAAGAGGGTTCTGTGTGTTTATGGTAACAGCGTAGCCTAATAAGTCTGACGTTTTCGGTCAGAAGGTTTAGTAACTATTTGCATTGTTAGCGATACGAACGTAAACAATTCTGGTGTGATATTGACCTAAAGTGTATTGAAACATGATACCGAGTGTGAACGTATGTCTCATAGCCCATCTCGGCTTGTCCCCTGCACTCCAAAATCTGGCGCTAGTTAGGCGATAAGTCGAGCAACAAGTAAGAATGAACAGGTATGATAAGGGATCAGATTCCAAAAATAATTCAGTGGAAATGCATGGATTCCAGTTTCTTCCAGTAGCAGCAACTGGAATCCATGCATTTCCACTGAATTATTTTTGGAATCTGATCCCTTATCATACCTGTTCATTCTTACTCGTTGCTCGACTTATCGTGACTAAATTCAAGATGGCTGCAAACGCTAAACTCCGTGAAGATACTGTCTGTATAAATCGTCTTGTAAGTAAACTACCAGTGCTTTTTCAAAGTTCTCAATGTCTCGTTTTAAATGTCAGGGCCCTTGGAAGTCTACCAATTAAGTGTGGAGATACATTGAGCCTCGTAAATGGGTGTAAAACAGTGATTTATTTGCATGGCTTGCCCGATGCCGAAGCACCACTATTGAAAAAGCTGTTGGTAGCATCGGCTAACTAGCGCCAGATTTTGGAGTGCAGGGGACAAGCCGAGATGGGCTATGAGACATACGTTCACACTCGGTATCATGTTTCAATACACTTTAGGTCAATATCACACCAGAATTCTCCTTTAAGCAACTAGGATGTAAACGAGACTAGGGTAAAAAAGAGAAACCTTCAAAAGCCGTGGAACTTGTTTCTTTCCGTTGATAAGACCAAGCGGACAACCCGAACAAGTGGCAACAATTTGGCCTACCTATACTCTCCAACGTTTACAAGAGATATATCCTACTACATTAATGGAACCCCCGAGACTTTGGTGATGCATTCAAAACGGTTGAAAGTGAATGACTAGTTACCCATGCATGGATACGGAACATCGAAAATCTAGCCTAGAAATCTAGACGCGCCCCTAGCGGCAGCAAATTACATTTTGCCAGGGCTAGTCTAGCAACTCTCCGTTGGCTTGTGAGCTCCAGAAATCGAAACTTAATCAGGACATTGAAATCGTGTATAGAGTCGTTTGGTGGGCTTAACATAATGATTGATGGCAGAGTTGCAACGGTTTGAATTCCCTGCTACTACTTGAAAACAAATATCCTATTGCGTCCTATTGCGTGCAGAAGGAATTTGAAAGACAACTGATTATCCCGCCCCTCGGACTGAGCACTGCGAACGGTGAGTGCCCAGACCCTACATTTTAACACTGGTTGCATGTGATTTGTTTATTCAATTTAACTTCTCAGGAAGTCCCATTTCCTAGTCCCCGCCTTGACATAACTTCCTGCTACTTATATCGCTGCCAAACTCTAGCCCTTGGTTATTTGTGCTGTCTGCATGAGACCTACAGTACAGGCTAGGCAATTCAGCTTTACCACTGAAAGAATCTCTTAAAACCTTACAAAAATGTCAGGGGACAGAGGTAAGAATCACATTTATTTGTTGCGATTACATTTAAACATTACATTATATGTAGTTAACAATAAAATAATTAATGTTAGAAGCTGAAAATTCCACAAGTGTATAGTAATCATATTGTTAAAATTATCATTACAAATATTTGTATCATATGTTTCAGACCATAGGGGTATTTCACAAAACCTAGATAAGGGATTCATTTGGGATATTTTGGTTTTCAGAAAATCCCTTGTTCAGTAAGGTAATGGTGTCCTGCATATCACGTAGACTATACAAAGTTGAATGCGGTGTGTGTGTGTTTAAATGTACATAAACTGGCAGTGAAAGTGGTTTCTCTTATCAACAAAACTGTTGTAGTAAGTATTGTAAAACTTAGTTAAACTTGTCCAATTTAACAAAAAATCATTATGATTGAACTATGAAGTATGATTTCTATTTAAAATATCAATGTATTTCCTTTGAATTGTCTATTATATTTTAGTTTTTATATATTGTGTTTTCAATGCACACTATATAAACACATTAAATAAATGGGAAAATTATTACTTAGCAGTGAGTGTTGAACCAAACTCATCTGGCCGCTGGTGTCACGTCGTCTTGCGGTTGCAGGCAGGCTCACTGCGTAGGTTACAGTCTAACATTAGCTTTAAAATGCGTGGAATCAGGCTTCAGGTCCCGTTCTCCAGACGCGGCACCCCACTCCAGCCCTTCGTCTCTCTGTGGCGTGCTGCCTGTGTGTTTTTCTCCTCCTCCTGTCTCCGTGTGTGCCTGATCAAACTCCGGTGTCGCGTGCCCAGCTGGTCGTCAATTAGCAGTCAAAAAAGTCTCACGTGCAGTAAGCGCTACGCAGAGGGGGTAGTCAGCTGGCTGTAATAATCAGCTGATCGCTATGCAATCACGGACCTATAGTTCAAGCACACAGTGTCACAACAATCCACAGTAAATAGTATTGACATAAACAGCAAACTTCACTGCACACAGTATACACCCAAACCCAACGAATCATTAAATATACACCGCACATAAAATAAACAGTAAACCATTTGGATCAGTCATAACAATACAGCAAGTGTTCTACTTTTGATATATATATAGCAAACATCAAAAGCAAACAGCCCCCTGACGATAGGCATTTAAATAGCTGTGAAGGTCCTTTATGGGGAAAAACACAAAAACATTTGGTAACGTCCGAATCCAAAATGGTATTGGGATCACTGAGGTGTCAGATAATATTAAACAATGGTTACATTTTGGCCCTCGGAGTTCAGGTAGGAGGGCCCCTTAGCAGGATTTTACCTAGGACCCAATGATGCACTGATTAACTCAATGATGATGATGTTTTGATTTGATTTTTAAAATACTTACAACTACATGTAATATATATGTATAAATTAAAATTTAGTTTGACTATAATCATGGTGCATCTTCACCAAAATTGACACAGACCATCTTTAGACCATGCCTTATCAGTGCATAATTTTCATTCACCTGTAACAGCCAATTGAAAATTGGTGGCAAAACCTTTAAACCGGAAATTACCTTATAACTCAGCCAATCTTGGGTTGTTTGACATGGAACTTGCAGTGACTGCTTAATTCTATATGTCTGATGTAACAGCATAGAGTTACATGGCAAATCTTGACTACTGAACTGTCTGCTTGGCCCCCACATTGATGCTTGCAGCTATATTTACAATAGAAATTAAATGGTTATTTAAAAATAGCAAAATACTCAATGATGATGTTGATGATTATGATGTTTTGATTTGATTTGATTTTGAAATACTTACAACTACATATAATATATGTAAATAAAAATTTAGTTTGATGGACTATAATAATGGTGTTGACATGTAATTATTTTATATTTGAATGCTGACAGAGCCAGTGACCCTTGATGACCTAAAGATTGTGCTGGTGGGGAAGACTTCAGAAGGAAAAAGTGCAACAGGAAACACCATTCTGGGGAGGAAGGCATTTGTATCTAAGAATTCTGCTGAATCTGTAACAAGGGAGTGCAGGGAAGAGAAGTTTCAGTATAGGGGCAAATCGGTCTCAGTTATTGACACACCAGGTGTTCATGACACTGTTTCCACTGCTGAGGAATTAGAAAATGAGTTGAAAAGAACGATGTTAGTTCCTGGTACTCGCATTTTCCTTTTGGTGATAAGTTTGAAAGGGGCATTCATAGCTGAAGACATGAATACAGTGAATTGGATTGTTGACCATTTTGGAGAGGGGGCATTTAATAATTCAATCATACTCTTTACCCATTTTGATTGTCTTGAAGATCAAACTTTAGAGGAATACATTAAAGAAAGTGCTAGAATTAAAAAACTAGTTGAGAGGTTTGATGGGAAGTACCATGCCTTTAACAATAAAGACACACCCAGTACCCTGGTTGAAGATCTGATGAAGAAGATTGAAAGCATGCTGGATGCAAACAATGAAAAGAGCGTCAAGTACTCTGAGAAATCATACATGGAGGCTGAGAAAGAAACTGAGAACGAAACAGTTTTGGCCAAAAAAATTGAAAAAGCAAAAGACATAGCCCTGAAAGCAGCTTCAGGTGTAGGAGTTGCAGCAGCAGTAGCTGGGGGGATAGCACTTGGAGTAATAGGAGCGCCTGTGGTTCTACCAATAATAGCTATTGCAGGTGGTGCATTAATGGCTGTTGGTGCAGGGTCAGGAGCTATTGCAAGGAAAATTAAGCAAAAGGACCAACAGAGCAACAATCTTTACAGGACTCGTACAAATTTGTTTGCACAAAATCCTTAAGAATTGGTTATCAGGGAGATATAGGCATTAAACGCTAAAATTGGTGAATCACTACCATCAATCAGTACTATAAACTAGTCAAATTTGTCCTTTATCCATGAAATATTGAAATTAAATTCAACACAAAGTTGTGTATATATATATATATATATATATATATATATATATATATTCATATTATATTAAATAAGTAAGCCTATAATCCAGAATACATTGTACATGACGGCATAGTTTTGTATGCGTAATACACTTGCAATCTTTATATAAATGGTCAGTCAAGTCACTGAACTGACGAACAGATTTTTTTGTTATTGTGTTTCTGTCTCTATCTGTGTCTGTTACTCTCTGTATGTGTGGTGGAGTAGCTGGGCAAAGACAAAAAAGGGTGTATGTATCCGCCAGCTGCCTGCAGTCTACTTCCAAAACTCCAAAGCTGCTTGCTGTCAGATTTGGTTCCGAGGGTACAAGTTCAGTGTATCAACAACACTCAATAACATTTTATGTGATGTGTTAATCAATTAAATTCCCAACAATTTCACAACAGCTAGTTCTGGAGTAGGCCATTCAACTAGCCCGCTTGCTTACGACGAGACTCAGGCTGTGCAGTCGGCACCCGCTTCCTTATTTGGGTTTTGGGTTGCCAGGTTGTATGTGTAGGGTGTATTTCATACACAATCTGGCAACCTGAATGGATCAATGATTTTAAAATGAAGTTTGATGGCCATGCAAATTACGGGAGTTTTCCGGGAGAAATAACAAAACGGGAGGGTGCTGGGAGATGACCTTGAAATACGGGAGAAACCCGGGAAAAACGGGAGTGTTGACAAGTATGGTCTTACACCTGGCTCAACTTTGTGTCAAGTGCGACGCAAGTCTTGCTCCTATCTTCTTTTTTTTTTTATCTCTTTTTTTTTATTTTTTATTTTTTTTATTTGCAAACATCATTGACATTACAGAAAATGCAACACTACGACATGCACATGAATACTACATACGACAAACAGACGTACATTACATAAACACATACTGTAACTTAACAAGACATCACATTGACTTGGCTTCCACAAACATAACACAACATAACATTAATAACAGAAAGGCTAAGGATGATTTGCGTCCAGGATGATTACAGATATGATTATCAGGGATGAAATTGATGACCGGAATGAAAAGAAGGGGGGATGGGGGGGGGTGCGGATGGTAGCTCTAAGAGTGTGAATGAGGTGGTGTTGGGATGGGGGTGGGGATGGGGGGTGAGGGGTAGTGAGTATGTGAGGATGTATGTGTGTGTGTGTGTGTGTGTGCGCATATGTATAAGGCTGGCTTGCTGTTGGGCCAGGAGGAGAGAAGCTGGAACATAGAGAGGGAGGGTTTCAGAGGAGAGGAGTTGTAATTATTCTATTAATGATAAGTATAATGATAGGAATAACTGATTGCCTGGTTGATTGCCTGACTGATTGCCAACCTGGGCACCCATTAATGGCCACAGTTCCACCCAGCCTCTGCAGTTATACTGCGACGAGCTGACAGAGGGGAGGACCTGCGTGCCACCCATCGCCCCAGGCCCCCAGCATATGCACACATCCCCCACTACCACGACCCACCACACCTCGCCCCCAGACCTTCACCCAACACGCCACTCTTGACCTAAATATGTACAGTATGTGAATGGCTAGGTTGAGGGGTCTATCTAGAGTGTAGCATTAAAAGAAGTGGGCATGCATGCAAGTCTTGCTCCTATCTTACACCCAAGGCAATGATAAATTGTTCGGCATGCGCTACAGTTCAATTGAACATTGTGTTTATGGGCGTGTCAATTGGAAAAAAATAGGTGTGTGGAACTCCCAAAAACAAACACTAGCGAAAAGCCGGTAGGCCCAAACTACTACTACCAGGCCTACGCCCACTTCCATTCACAAAAAGTGCTACACATCTACCCAGGAATTCAAGTAGACTACTTCCAATTTTCAGGATCAAATAGCTAAACGAGCCCCCAAATGTCAAAACTACCTGGCTCAAGGCAGGAATGACATTGGGAGACCACACCGATATTATGTTTCAGTGGCGTAATGCGTTTTTGGTAGTGTACAATAGAGATTTTTAGACAATGCGCTAGGCCACTAGCCTGGCTAACGTCAGACCTCATTTCATTGAGACAGGGTCTGGGAACTAGACATTAATTTTCTCGTATTTGAAACGTGGTTTACAAATGCCCAGTGCCGTTTATTGGGCGCTACGAATGTCTATCAAATGCGTCTGTACGTAGCTCATAGCGGCTTTGATGTGTCGTCATCGTCTTGCTGCCCTCCCTCCGTTCTGTGATTGGTTCCTTCGTTGAGGTGAAAATGAAGTCCGTAGAATCCAGGCTGCCTAGCAGCATGGGAAAACCCAGGCTACTAGGCCATTCCCTAGGTTATTAATTACCACACCCCTGGACGCATTGTTTAAAAAATAGACGTGCAAAATAAGAAAATAAACTTTGCGCTGGGTGGAAAACGAGTTTTACGGCATGCACCAGGGTGCAAAATAGGGGACTAGGGGAATATTTGAGTCTGAAGCATAGACAGTAAAACAAGGTCTCGCATTGGAACATCAACGAACATCACTAACCATTCGGTAAGTTGCACAGTTTTAAAAGTGAACATTAAGGGTTGTTTTAACCCTTAGAACCCGATTGACGCAAAGTGCGTCAAAAAACACACCCTTTCTTCTCTGTTACATTGCTCCGGAACTGTTGTGAGTGGGGCTTTCCAAAGAGACTACACACTTGTCTGTACGATCAAGTATGAAAATCATGAAATTGCATTCAAATTGCATCATGTTTAGAGTCTATACTTCTCTGTGTTCACCTGCGAACCCATTACTCTCGTTTGAATTACTCGCGAACCTGTGATCGCATAGATATGGCAAGCATATCAGATGAAAGAGGAGACTCAGGGCTATCCATTGGTACCATGTATATCGATCCTTCTGGCTTATGAAAACAGACGAAGTGACTGCAAAACTAGATGTACCACAGAGCGGTACAAAATATGACCGCCGCCCAGTCCAGCACATTTTTTCCACAAAAATAAGTCACGCTGAAAGGCATATATGATTCTGTCTCACTAAATTGCATTATGCACACTCAATTCTCACTGGTATATGCTAGACAACAAGTACCAAAACATGATTTAGTTCATAGATTTCACATGTAAAATACATTTTATACAACCCCACCCCCATCTTGCCTGTTTATAATTATTAGAAATTCTTGAATTGTGTGCGTGTACATGTTTATGTTTATGTGTGTGTGGGTGTGCATGCATGTGCTTGTGTGTGTGTGCAATATCTCAAGATATTCACAGAAAACTCTGTTGGTGTTCGGTCACTAAATGTACACATCAATTATTTTATTGTATGGCCCCCCATGAACGAAAATTCACGAAACTTGGCATGCATTCGGAGGGTGTCATAATGATTCTACAGTTTATATAATTTCATGCAGTTTTGACTATGTCAGCCAGAGATATTGTGATTAAAACATCTAATTATTTTATTTTTAATTTTTAACTAGGTGGCACTATACATGAAATGAGTGGTAATGGGATGGGTTGACATGGCCCCTTAAGATCAACATACAAAAAAGGTGGTCCTCCTAAACCCTACGGTTCTCGAGATATTCACAGAAAACTGTGTCTGCTCTACCCTCCTTTCGGGGGGTCCAGTCCAGTGGGGGGGCTACAGATCAAAACGAAAAACGATGGTTCCATGCTATCCATGTGGGGCTACATGCCCACTAAGTTTCGTGTACCCCGGTCTTTCAGTGTCCCAGGAATCCTTGACGGAAATGTGGCCATGCGAAAAAGAAAAAAAAAACTAGATGTACCGCAAAGCGGTACAAAATATGACCGCCGCCCAGTCCAGCACATTTTTTCCACAAAAATAAATCACGCTGAAAGGCCTATATGATTCTAACTGTCTCACTAAATTGCATTATCCACACTCAATTCTCACTGATATCTGCTAGACAAGTCTAGTAAAACATGATTAGTTCATAGATTTCACATGTAAAATTCATTTTATACAACCCCACCCCCATCTTGCCTGTTCATAATTCTGAGAAATTCTTGTGTGCATGTACATGTTTATGTTTGTGTGTGTGTGTGTGCATGCTTGTGTGTGTGTGTCTGTGTTTGTGCATGTGCATGCATGCATACATATGTCTACTGTGCATACATATGTCTACTATGATTACTGTGAATGTATGTGTGTGCGTGTGTATCTGTTTATGCATATGTGTGCACATGGAATGGGTTAAGATGACCCCTGGAGGCAAACATACGGAAAACATTGGTCATCCTAGGCCCTACGGTTCTCAAGATATTCACAGAAAACTGTGTCTGCCCTACCCTCCTTTCGGGGGGTTCAGTCCGGCTACAGATCAAAAAAAAAAATGATGGTTCCATGCTATCCATGTGGGGTTACATGCCCACCAAGTTTCGTGTACCCCAGTCTTTCAGTGTCCCGGGAGTCCTTGTTGGTGTACGGTCACTAAATGTACACATAAATTATTTTATTGTAAGGCCCCCCAGGTGTCATAATGATCCTACACTTCCCGGGAATCCTTGACGGAAATTTGGACATGCGAAAAAGAAAAAAAAAAAATCTGACTAAACCTTTTTTTAACCTTTTAACTAATCCTTCGCTGCGCGGCGGCCATAATAATTAATGTGATGCATTACTTCCATCATTCATTCTTCTTGCTAAAACGAAATGTGAGAAACTATCAGCAGTCATGTAGCCTAGCTTAGTTTGCCTAATGCCTACCAAAAAATAGTAGCCTATGCTACGTGATAACGGATTTCTTGTCTGCAAGCTATCTGATTATTTAGGCTAAATGTGGCAAACTCAGTCTGGATTTATGAAGATTTTAATTAATTTCATAAAACGTGATGATGATCATTCGTTTGTTATACATCACAAACTCTGCTTTTCCAACAACGTTGAGTAGTCTCACCCAACAACCGACAATCTCACCCAACAACCGACAATCTCCTTATAATGCGGAAGTAATCTTGCTACAGCACCGCTGTAGCAGGCAGCTCACTGCGTCGGGATTAGTGTGTGCTTCACCTCACTGTGTGTTCACTGAGTGCTGAGTGTGTTTCACTAATTCACGGATTGTGATAAATGCAGAGACCAAATTTGGGGGGGGGGGGGGGGGGGGGTCCCAAAGTTTGTCCCAAAGTTTGAGAAGATCAATACTCTACGCATTAACTGAATCTTATCAATCTTGAAACCTGAACTGCAATGTTCCAAACAGAGTGACTGTAGGATGCAATGCCTAATCTCACTGCCTTTAGCATAACTGCTTAGAACAGAGTGCGCCTATTACTGTTAAACACCTAAAAAATATTAAGCTGCTGTTTTCTCTTCATGACGAGCACTACGCTTGAATGATTTATGACTGAATGGAATGTTGCATTTTTAAGCGGCAGAACTTCTTATCATGTCGTGACAAAGTTTACACCAATCATCATCCTCTAATGTATCCTTGTGTTGAGATGTACATTCTCTTTGCCCTAAACATAGGCTATCATTTGTGTGCAAAGCGTGTTTCTATTAAGACAGTACACAAGCTATTTTTATTGTTGTAATATTGAATGATTTCATGAATAAAGCGTTGAAAAATTGATACGCACAGTGCGTACAGGATTATGGCTGGTGGCGCCACTGGCCTTGGGTGTAAGATAGGAACAAGACTTGCGTCACGCTTGACGCCACGTTGCGCCAGAAGTAAGATAGAGCACAGAATGTTTGTTTTTGCCCAGCTGCCCCACCACACAAACACACAGAGAGACACACACAGAGACAGAAACACAATAACACAAAAAATCTGTTTGCTCAGTCCAGTGACTTGACTGACCATTTATATTAAGATTGCAAGTGTATTAAGCATGCAAAACTATGTTGTCTTTTACAATGTATCCTGGAATGTAGGCTTACTTATTTAATATAATATGAAACAATGTATAAAAAAACACACAACTTCTGTGTTGTGATGCAATTATTTAGATAGATAGAAAGATAGATAGATAGATAGATACTTTGATCCCCAAGGGGAAATTCAAAATGTCAGGGATAAAATGCGCATTTTACTAGTCTATAGTACTGATGGTAATGATTCACCAGTTTTAGTGTTTAAAAATATCCTAGCGTTTAATGCATATATCTCCCTGATAACCAATTCTTAAGGATTTTGTGCAAACAAATTTGTACGAGTCCTGTAAATATTGTTGCTCTGTTGGTCCCTTTGCTTAACGTGTCTTGCAATAGCTCCTGCCCCTGCACCAACAGCCATTAATGCACCACCTGCAATGAGTGCTGCTGGTAGAATCACAGCCTCTGCCACTACTCCAACCACTACCCCTCCAGCTACTGTTGCTCCAACTCCTACTCCTGTGGCTGCTTTAAGGGCTACGTCTTTTGCTTTTTCAAGTTTCTTGGCAAAAACTGTTTCTTTCTCAGCCTCCTTGAATGAAGCCTCAGAGTACTTGACTCTCTTTTCATTGTTTGCCTCCAGCATGCTTTCAATCTTCTTCATCAGATTTTCAACCTGGGTACTGGATGTGTCTTTATTGTTAAAGGCATGGTACTTCCCATCAAACCTCTCAACTAGCATTTTAATTCTAGCACTTTCTTCAATGTATTCCTCTAAAGTTTGGTCTTCAAGACAGTCAAAATGGGTAAAGAGTATGATTGAATTATTAAATGCCCCCTCTCCAAAATGGTCAACAATCCAATTCACTGTATTCATGTCTTCAGCTGTGAATGCCCCTTTCAAACTTATCACCAAAAGGAAAATGCGAGTACCAGGAACTAACATCATTCTTTTCAACTCATTTTCTAATTCCTCAGCAGTGGAAACAGTGTCATGAACACCTGGTGTGTCAATAATTAAGACCGATTTGCCCCTATACTGAAACTTCTCTTCCCTGCACACCCTTGTTACAGATTCAGCAGAATTCTTAGATACAAATGCCTTCCTCCCCAGAATGGTGTTTCCTGTTGCACTTTTTCCTTCTGAAGTCTTCCCCACCAGCACAATCTTTAGGTCATCAAGGGTCACTGGCTCTGTCAGCATTCAAATATAAAATAATTACATGTCAACACCATTATTATAGTCCATCAAACTAAATTTTACTTTATACATATAAATGTACTTGTAAGTATTTTAAATCAAATCAAATCAAAACATCATCATCATCATCATCATCACCGAGTATTTTGCTATCTTGTAATAACCATTTAATTTCTATGGCAAATAGAACACAACATTTTTTTCTTTCAGACATTCACATATCTCACTATGGGGAGAACCTCGGGTGGGATACACCACAGAAGCACCTATTGCACCACGTCTGTCTGAAAGACAAACTGCAGCATACTGTAGTGGCTGAAGTCCTATATGTCACACTACATATACAGCCTACTTAGCTTTACATCAGAGTTTTATTGTGCTGTGCGCCCACCTATTTGGTTCCTCCAAGTGAGCAGATCAAAATTAATTAATTAGTCCAGAAGTTGAGGCTGACCCTAATCCAACATCTGCTATACTGTACTTTGAGAATGGGCTTCTCCTTCATGGATGTGCTGACTATATTTATTTGTATGTATTAGTGCGCTTGTTGAAAGCAGCACAGTATTGTTCTTCTTAAGTTTTCTTCTTGTTATTCCTGTCTACCTAATTTTTGGTCCCTATATGGGGGGGGGGGGGGGGGGACTGTACACCAATCTGCCTGTAGATGATGGTGTTGAGCAAAGGGTTGCACACACCCGCACGCACAGACACACATACATGCACACACACATATATAAACACACCCTCAAACGGATGTATGCACAGATGCACAGACACACATACACACACACACACATAAACACACAGACACACACACATGCACCCACACTCAAACACACACAAATATAAATGCATGCACACACACGCACACACACACACACACACACACACACACACACACACACACACACACAAACTGACTGTGGTGCATCTAGTTTTAAGACATTTCATCATGAAAACTAGTACATTTACCAGTTAACTTATTGAACAAATTTGTCTGGATGAGACTTCTTAAAATAAGTCAAACTATAATTCAATTAAGTCAAAATGATCTTTCGAGAGAGTGCTAGCCTAAGTATTTTTATGCTTAAAACAATACCAAATAGATTTAGATACTGTATACAATAGAATGAGAATATTCTCTAATTAATAGAATTTCATTTTAAAGGAACCGTATGTAAGAAAAATATTTCAATTAATCATAAAATGGCCCTGATATGTCACTAGACATTAAGAAATCATGTTCATTTCAAATACTTATATCACTGACAACAGTAGTCCGGCCAGGATATTGTCATTTAAAAAGTGAAGTTGCAGCCCTCAACTGATGTTGTGTTTTGTCATGTCATGTTGTGTTTTGGCCTGATGCGCCACCCTCCACCTATCTACTAATCACGAAGTCAGCAGTGTTTCGCCATCAGGGTTGGCAACCTCGAGTCAAGGGGGAGGGGATACACCGCTCTTCAGTATTTTGAAAGTGATTGCAGTACCAGTTTTGGCCACAATCTTACATATGGTTCCTTTAATACAAGATTAATACCACTTGGTTAGAAGGTATGTCTACTACAACAACAACAAAAACAACACATTTATAATGTTCCACTTACCATCATCTCCAGTGTTTAGTTGACTATACCTGTTTTGACCAATTAAAGGGGCTGGAAGGAGAATGTTACCAATTGAGATGCATGTATTGAATAATTTAACAGAACATATACAGTAGCACTGCACTAAATGTGCTCCTCCTCGACAAAATTCAAGAGATACAGACCCTTTCAATCTGCTTCTAAAGGGTTTCCGGTTAAATGTTCAAAACCACAGATACTTTGAAATGGAAATTAATTAGAAAGACCCAGGTGATTGAATTGCCATGGAGGGTCACAAATATTTTGTTTATGGTGGTTGGTACAGTACATCTGAGGGGTATTTCAAAAAATCAGAATGAAGACATCCAAGATAACAGATAAAGCGAGGCTTTGTCTGCAGGGGCGTTTTTTAGGAGTAGGGCCACAGGGGCCCTGGCCCTACTTGAAATCTCATTGGCCCCTGTATTAGGTCTGTGCCAGTCTGTGCACGAAAAAAAGAACACAGAAAAGTCTCTGCTAATGTGAAGAACGGAAAGTATCAGCTAACTAACGTAAGGAACCGATCAATGCAGCGTTGTGATATTTTGTTTATGTTGGTTGGTACATCTGAGGGGTATTTCACAAAAGCATTGTCTGGTCATTCTAGCTCAACAGGTTTCATTAACCTCAGTCCAGGATGAGTAGGAGTGACTAGATTAAGCAAGGTGTAAGTAATTCAGAATATTTGCACATTTTCGTTTTTTCCTCAAAAGAACCCATGGTTGGAATAAAAAAAGATGCAGAAAAATAGTGTTATTTACACAAAGTGACAAACAGCTTTTCAAATAGACTAATAAGGAAGATAAGTTTTCCTTTTTTTTGAATGGAGAAACATGGCTGTTTCTGTAAAACAGCAAGAGTATGCATCTGAATGCCAACTGAATGCATATTTCCGTATTCACCCACGAGTGAGTGCTTCCTCATCCAGGCACGCAATGTTATTAAGAAAAGAGCACACCACTTCATTAAAAATGCCCTCCATTTTCAATCATCAAATGCCAATCAACAAAAGAAGCAACGATAAAATTATAGCCCTGTCATTATGTAGACTATCTGAGGTGTTTTGCAAGCAAATGACTATAGCAAATAGTATACATACATGGAATTAAGCTCTTAATAAATCACATGGAGGCATCGGGGTGACAGCTGGCTGAACCAATAATACAACATAATTAACATTCAAATTAGTCGGGACCAGGCTAGCTGCTCAGAATAAATCCCCATGATAACGTATGTGTTTCACTTTTCTGAAACCAAGTCAAGGCCAGGAAAACCAAAATATCCCAACTTAATCACTTATAAAGATTTTGTGAAATAATACCCCTATGGTCTGAAACATAATCAAATATTTGAAATGATAAATAATGACAATTTTAACAATATGATTACACTTGTGGAATTTTCAGCTTCTAACATGACTTTTTTAATTGTTAACTACACATAATGTAATGTTTAATAAACATAAAAGCAATAAATAAATGTGATTCTTACCTCTATCTCCTGACATTTTTGTAAGATTTTAAGAGATTCTTTTAGTGGTAAAGCTGAATTACCTAGCCTGTAGGTCTCATGCAGACAGCACAAGTAACAATAACTAAGGGCTAGAGTTTGGCAGCGATATAAGTAGCAGGAAGTTGGGGACTAGGAAATGGGCAAGACCTTAGATGAGAAGTTAAATTGAATAAACAAATCACATGCAACCAGTGTAAAATTCGGATGTATCTATCAACCTTTTATTAATTAACTTCGGCCTGACTCTGCCCACTTTGTGTGTCTAACTTCTAACTAAAATACACTGGCAGATCAAAAGCAACTAGACCACAGCAAATATGTCTCCCTTTGAGAAGCTATGCCTTTTTGTGAAACAAACCAGTTGTTGAAACAAGAAATGAAACAAGTTGTGGCACTCAATGATCTCAATGAACTCAGATATTTGAGACAACCAAATAATATGTGTTTTTACCATGTTCAAATACCCCCGCTCAAGGATTTCATCCTTCACTTACCAAGCAGTAAAGCAGAGTCCCAGTAAGATCTTACTGTAAACTATTTTTCAAGGAAGCCTCGTGAGAGCAAATGTAAAATAAGAATAACAGAAAAAGTGTATAATAATGACAAGACAGGAAAAACAGAATAGTATTTACAGTAATGACAAGTCCAGACACAACAAACAACAGGACTAATCACAAACAGGATAAATCACAAATCTTTCTCAATACCATGTCACAGTTCCTAAGGAGCTCACTTATTTCTTATACTTATAAATTGGTAGAACTGGAACTTTTCCCCATAGAATCTTCCCACATCTGATAAAATATTTTGTCGTTTTTTACCCGCAACCGTTGTTGTGTAAACAGGGTCTTAGCTACAACAATTTAAACAAGTCATACAATTGTAGAATTACATTTACATTTACATTAAATTTTTTTGCTTTCTCACTTGAAATGTAGCTTTGTAACTATCACCATTGGATTCCCTGACCCTGACAATGTGGGTTTAGCTATTAAAATTCCAACTTTCCAGCTCATTCAGTAGCCGAGATATTACAAATTAAAGGAACCGTATGTAAGAAAAATATTTCAATTAATCATAAAATGGCCCTAATATGTCACTAGACATTAAGAAATCATGTTCATTTCAAATACTTATATCACTGACAACAGTAGTCCGGCCAGGATATTGTCATTTAAAAAGTGAAGTTGCAGCCCTCAACTGATGTTGATGTTGTGTTTTGTCATGTCATGTTGTGTTTTGGCCTGATGCACCACCCTCCACCTATCTACTAATCACAAAGTCAGTAGTGTTTCGCCATCAGGGTTGGCAACCTCGAGTCGGGGGGGGGATACACCGCTCTTCAGTATTTTGAAAGTGATTGCAGTATCAGTTTTGGCCACAATCTTACATATGGTTCCTTTAAAGTCTAAAAACAAAAATCAACATGGCCACATAGACATCTGGGCAAATGCAAACATTGATTTTCTGACTCCTTATACACACACTCCTTATACACACTAATACACACTTTCTCCCTCAGGGACACATTAGTGTTTGTGTCTTAACAGGAGAAAGGAGAAAGGAGAATTTACAAATGTCACACCGAGTCCGATTTTTCGGACGAAATATTCGCACGAAATTACGCAGCCTATTAAACACATGCATTCGTATTAGTCTGTACACACCGAGGAGCTGGATGAAAGGCCTCCATGTATGATAGGCAAACAGGTTCTAAACCTGGACGGTCTAAATGTGTTGTCACTGCAGAATGCATGCAACATTTACAGGGCTGACTACAGTCCTTTACAGTTACGGGGAATAGAGTACAGTGAGTTATCTATAATAACCTACTTACATTCACTTTTCATACAACATAATAAAGCAAATATAGTCTGCCAAAGCCTCTATTTCAGAATTTTTTCTTGAACTTATAGCCAAGTATTTCCTTAGCAAACTGGAAATGACACATTCACATGAAGCATTTTACACATGCAATAAACATTTATTTACCACTGTACATAAAAATACAGTATTGAAGGATTCACTGAATCCAAATTAGACATACATTATAAAACCTGTTGACTTTGTTGACGGGTCAACAAAGACTTTCTCCATGATCATGTCCATCAAATCAACATACCCTGTGCAATACACATGCACACAAGCACGTTGGAGACACATTTGTGCTAAAGAGCGTGTCAGCACATGCGGTGAAAACCTGTTTAACCGGCAAGCTACAGAGAGTCCTCTGTTAACCTTTTGGTTTAGGTTCTCATGCTTGCTGAACAACAATAGATTTGCTATGATTGCATTCAAAATAAAGTTAAAAGGAAATGAAAAATAAATGTTATGTCAAAAATGCACTATAGTGAACTATATTGAAAGAGAATGTGAGATTCCTATGCAGGAAATGCTACACTTTGAACATGAAAAACACCTTTGCACTGCATATAGCAGGGGTCCCCAACCTTTTATGTACCATGGACCGGTTTGTTTCCTATTTTTTTTTCACGGACCGGCGGGGGGGGGGGGGGTTCCATGTTCCATGTTCCATATGTGTTGTGCATGCATTACTTGAAAAGAACTAGCTCCAGTTATGTATGAACAGTGAAGGTAACGATCTCTTGTGAAAAACGTGAACTTGAAGAAGTGAAAATTGAACAATATGAACTATGAATATTGAACAACTTGAAGCTAAAGTGTGAACATGCTTAACAAAATATGGGAACAAAACATGGGAACTAAACGTGCATTACGAATATAATCAGTGTGAGCCCTGCTTGTTTCCCTGCAACAAGAAGCTTCCATCTGGGGGTGATGGAAGACAGTGACACCCTCAGTGTGTTTGAAATGTCCAGTCGATTGCGCAATTTGGTGGTCTTAGTTGCAGTCATTGCCGAAAACCCGGCCTCGCATAGATACGTGGTGGGAAACGTTTTCAGCGCTTTTACGGCTATCTCGGGATATTCTGCTTTGGTTTTGATTCAAAAACCCGCCAGAGAGGTTTCCTTATACACACTCTTAAGACCACCGTCATTTGCAATTTCGATCAACTGCTCTTCCTCCTGCGCTGACAAGTTAGGACTATTCGGGATATTGACAAATGGGTTGCGGACCCACTCATTGGTTTGCCGTGGATCTTTGGAGGATGGGAAGTAACACTCAAACTCATTTGAAAGCGCAACAAGTGATCGCGCACCAGCTGCGAGAGAAAGGGCCCTTCCTCAGTCTCTCCCAAAACCCCCACTACTGTTTGGAACATATCAAATACACCCCGGTCCACTCGTCGTCCCCACAAATCAAGCTTGCTTTAAATGCAGTCGTCATTCTCCCCTGGAGTGACAGGTTGAGGTCATTAAGCAACCCGAATATGTCACACAGGTAAGCGAGTTTTGACACCCAGTCCTCAACACTAAAATGTGCAGCTAACGGTGACTTTTTTTCTGTAAGAAATCTCTGCAGCGGCTCTCGCAACTCAAACACTCTGGCCAGTGACTTGCCTGCTAAAGATGCTTGTTTTTTGTTGCTCATTCTAGCAGTTTAGCTACCTTCGTGTGACACTACCGTTCGCCAAGAACTGATCAAGTGAAGTGAGCTGACCTGAGGCTGCGCAGCGCTGAAGGCAATATGTAAAAGTGTTGAAGGTGGGACAGACAGACGTAAGAAAATAGACCTTGCAAAATGCAAACATGCGTGCAATCAAACAACTGCATATAGACCTATGCCATGTAAAAACGTGACATTATTGCGAATTAAATTTAGTTTAGTTCGCATGCATTTTTTTAAAACTCATGTCGTAGGCTACGGCCTGGTTAGGGATGTCCTCAACAAAATCAGGCACGCCTGGTGTACGGCCGTTTGCACAGTATGTACCATGTCAACATAGTACAGCGGCTAAGCACCGGAATCGTTCAGTTTTTGCAGAAAGCATGAAACTTGGCACAGTTATACTACTACCCCTAGTGATCAAAAATTGAAATGGACCCCAGCACATAGCGCCCCCTAGTGGCCACCATCTTGAATTCAAATATGGCCACCATTCCTAATAGAATTGTTGATACAACTTCAAAATTAAGCAAGATAAAAATGTCTTTTAAGTTCTAACACTTAACTTTTAGGGTCAAGGAAGCTATTGACATTATTTACAAACAAACCTGATGTTGACCATTTTGAAATCCAATATGGCGGATACCAAATGTGAAAATATAGACCATATCTATTGTTATTCATGATAGAAATATCATTCAAAAACATTTTCAAAGTTTGAAAAGTCATTTTATCACAACCTCAATAATATATGAGGCATCAAATATAATCTGGTAAGATTCCAATATGGCCACCGTGTAAGAAAATAAGCCAGAATCTCTTTCTGAGCAAACCTTGATACCTTCTGAGCAAACTCTTACTGCTGAAAAAATTATACACTTTAAAAAATGAAACACATCAGATCTCAATGGGGAAAAAACATAATGCTGGACATCTACATTACATTTCATTTGGCTGACGCATTTTTAACCAAAGCGACTTACAACCTGGTAAACAGTTTAAAGCTTTTAAAACAATTCTCTCAACAATTGTAGAACAATTTAAAACAATTCTCTCAACAATTGTAGAACAATAGGAAAAGGTGCATCAGTGAGTGCCGTTTTTATACAGTCAAGTGTCAGTTTTAGTCAGGTGGTAAGTGCTAGAATTATCTAGTTGTAAGTTGTGCTACGAGATGAGATATTCTCTGGAGTTGGGTCTTCAGGAGTTTTTTTGAAGATGGAGAGGGATGCCCTTGCTCTAGTAGGAACTGGTAAAAGTTTGGATTGACCTTAGCGTGGCGCGTCATTTGTCTGAGGAGCGCAACAGATGGGAGGTATGCCCATGCCAGAACTGGAGACTACTTTGTAGGCAAGCGTTAGAGACTTGAATTTGATGTGGGCGGCCATAGTAGCCAGTGTGGCTTGATGAGCAGCGGGGTAACATGTGCCCTTTTGTGTTGATTGTAGACCGCGCCGGCGCGTTCTGGATCATCTGAAGGGGTTTCACTGTGACTTGCCTGTGCCAGGAGTTGGGTAGCATCTTGAGTCAAGTCTCCTGATTTTCCATATGTTGTAGAGTGTGAAACGGATGACCGGGCGACCGAGGCAACATGATCAAAGAAGGTTAGTTGGGTGTCGAGAACGACTCCTAAATTTCTTGCAGCCCTGGTAGGTGCAACAGACAGAGAGTCAATTTTGATGTTGATGTCATGATGTATAGTAGGTTTAGCTGGGAGGTGAGTGTGTCTTCATCCATGTAGATATGTCTGAGAGGCAATCCGAGATCCGTGCCGAGACCAAGGGGTCATCAAGTGGAAAGAACAGATAGAGCTGTGTCTCGTCTGCATAGCAGTGGTTTGAGAAGCTGTGCGAACGGATAATCTGTCCCAAAGAAGTGGTGTGGATAACAAAGAGAAGGGGGCCCAGTACTGAGCCCTGGGGGACCCCTGTGGTGAGATGGTGAGGTGCTGACAGCTGTCCAAGCCATGTTATGTTAAAGAAGCGTCCTGTGAGGTAAGATTTAAACTGATATGGACTGGGTAATATGTTAGGAATGAAAGGATGCAACTTCGTTATTTGGGAATGAAAATTACCAATCCACAGAGGACTGAATTCAAAGACCCCCCAAAAATCTAAGTGAAAAAATGTGTCTTTCCAAGGATATCCCTACCCAGACCATCACTGGCCCACCACCAAACCAGTCATGCTGAATGATGTTGCAGGCAGCATTGCATTCTCCAAGACATATTCAGACGTCACATGTGCTCAGGGTGAACCTGGTCTCATTTGTGAAAAGCACAGGGTGTCAGTGGTGAACCTGCCAATTGTGTATTCTATGGCAAATGCTAATTGAGCTGCACGGTGCTGGGCAGTGAGCATAGGTCCTTCCAGAGGCCATCGGGCCCTCAGGCCACCTTCATAAAGTCTGTTTCTGACAGTGTGGTCAGAGACATTCACACCAGCGGCCTGGAAGAAGTCATTTTGTAGGGCTCTGGCAGGGCTCCTACTGTTTGTTGTTGCACAAAGGAGCAGATACAGGTCCTGCTGTTGGGTTAGGGACCCTCTACCATCCTGCCCAGCTCTCCTAGAGCAACTGTCTCCTGGAATCTCCTCCATGCTCTTGAGACTGCTCTGGGAGACACAGCAATCCTTCTGGCAATGGAACGTATTGGTGTGCCATACTGGAGGAGTTGGACTACCTGTGCAACCTTTGTAGGCTCCAGGTACTGGCTTATGCTACCAGTAGTGACACTGACCCAAGCCAAATGTGAAACTAGTGAAAAATCAGTCAAGAAGGATTAAGATGGAATATGTATCAGTCTTGGACTTACTACATCATAACAACCTGCTAGACCCTATGCAGTCTGTTTTTTCAAGAGTCATTCTACTGAAACTGCTTTTCTGTCTGTGACCGAAGCAGCATATGTTTCTTTAAGAGACTTGACAGACGCTAGCATCCATGGGTTTTAGGCTCCTTGCTAGCGTGCCAGCCTCTAGGGGGCAAATTAGAAGGATTGAGCCCAGGCAAGTGCAGGGTTTAGTCACACATTTAAAACTTCACACATAGCCTAAATGCACCACAGTTTTTGACTCTGTGTCAGAATTTATGGTTACTTCCTTAAAATCCAACATGTCTGCCATTTTAATTATGCATGAGTCACATAATGTATTTCATAATGCTGAAAGATGGCTATAGACATATCATATTATGTGCTAAAAGCTGCATAGCATTATATATATATATATATATATATATATATATATATATATATATATATATATATATATTCTATTAAATGTAGAAAAAAGGGCATATTTTGGTGGCCATATTTGAAGTCAATATAGGAGCCACTAGGGGGCGCTATGTGTTGGGGTCCATTTCAATTTTTGATCACTAGGGGTAGTACTATAACTGTACCAAGTTTCGTGCTTTCTGCAAAAACTGAACGATTCAGGTAAAAATCTGGCCTTACCCGCTGTACTAACATTCTCAACGACGAGAGAGAATTTCCTTTTATGTGTGTATTCACACCAAGTTTGCCTACCATAACTTCCCAACTCTTCACAGTATCCCATTAACTGCATGACAGTAGGCTATTTACAATTTTCTGTAAAGTAAACACATTATCTAAAGCAACTTAATGCAGAATTATACGCATGCACACCTTTTGTTTGTGCAGGAGAGAGAACAGTGCACGCACGCAGCAATTACAGAAGTTGTAGGCTAGGCTACAGCTGCTTTCTTTTACCGTCTACGGTTGCAGGTTATCAGCACACAATGTTAAGCTAATTCACTAACTCAATACTTCAAGGCCATCATGGATATAAAACGTTTTTGCATTACGTTTTTGCATTATTATCCTTAGTTAGCATTACAACTGGATTATACTGAATGAATGCTTACTGATGTTAAAGCTCACAAGCCGTTTAAAGTCAAACACAACGGTGTAGATGGAGCCCCTGCACTAAATTATTACTTTTATTGTACTTCAGAAAAAACTGTAGAACTATCACAGGTATTTCTTGTAAGGGAAGTGAAAGAGTAGAAAATAATCCATTTGTTTCAAATACAAAATAATTTTATTTACACATATATGAACACTCAAATAAATGTACAATATTTCACAATAGCTGCACAGCGCATCTTCTGAACCCATGAACATGTGGAAAGCTATCAATCAATATAATAACAGCAGTGGTTCAATAATTTGGTTTTATAAACAAACATGCAGTGTGCTGTATTAGCACTGTGTAATAACTATTTGTTTATATATTTTTTATCTTTCTTTCCCTGAATAGTGTGCTCATTTTAGTAAATTGTGCATACATTTTACTTAATTGTGCTCTCATTTTAGTTTTTGCAAAATGAGCGCACTATTTAGTAAAACGTGTGCATGATTTAGTAAATTCTGTGCACAATATAGTAAAATGTGCAGACGATATACTAAATTCAGCGCACAATCTAATAAAATGAGACCACAATTTACTTAAATGAGCGCACATTCTCAAGATATAAAAAAATATCTTGCAATGACACCTTCCGGGCTAATAATATCCGGTAAGATTTATCAGTTGTCTCTCAGCCTGTTACCTTACCTTGTTATCTTAAGCTAGCATAACAACTTGGCCTCCTATTTTGAGTTTTATACCTGCTCTTCAGAAAACCTATGGATGACAGCACAGAGGGTTCATCCACTGATTCATGCATCGTGTAAAACTACCGCCCACTGACCAATCAATTATCTTGAAAAACAAAGTTATCTCACGTGTAGGATTCTGTCATATATCTTACAGGTAGAGCTCCACCTCTACAAGTTTTAGTCAGATCTATGCAGCACTGCATCAAGTCAAATGAGCCTATTATATGTTATCTACGTGTATTATAGATGAGCTGGCTATTTCATACTGGATTAATCAACCAATACACATTCATGACATCATTTTTGGCCATTGATAATGTGGCACCAGATTGGCTTGTTTCTGAAAATGTAGCCAGATGTGTGCATGTGTTTTTAAAGAATTATCCAGCCGAGCATCATCACTAAAATTCATGAATGCCTACATGCTCAGGCCCAACACATTTTCCACACCATATCAATGTCCAGCTAAAGTAAAACAATTCTATGAACATTCTACAAAGTTTGAATTAACCCAGGAGCTGGCTAACACTCTGATTCTTTCAAAACTATCTATTTCTAAAAAATGCTGTTACTGAAACGATTGCTGCTGTTACTGCTCCCACTATTACTGCTGCTGCTGCTCCTACCACTGCTAGTACTCCAGCCACTGCTCCTGCTACTCCCACTCCTGCTACTCCTGTCACTGCTGCTACTCTTGCTGCTACTCTTGGTTCTCCTTCTGCAACTTCTGCTGCTCCAGCTGCTAGTGCTACTAGTTCTCCTCCTGTCTCTGCTGCTCCTCCTGCTCCTCCTGCCGCTACTCCTGCTAGGGCCCCGGCTGCTAGTGCTGCTGCTCCCCCTGCTCCTGCCGCTAGTCTCGCTACTCCAGCTCTTAGTCCTCCAGCTCCTAGTCTTACTCCTGCTGCTTCTGCTGCTGCTTTTGCCCCTGCGGCTCCTGCCGCTGCTGCTACTACTGTTGCTGCTCCTGGTACTCCTGCAGCTTCTATCAATACTGCTACAGAAGCAAATCCAGCAATTGTACACCAAAAAAAATATTGCTAAAATGCAGTTTTAATTTTTTAAAAATTCATCCATGAGATGATCCTTGAGAATTCATGAACTCCTAAAATAGCCTACGAAAGGTTCAAAATAGCATTTATTTCATCTCTGGCCATGTTACTAATGCTGCAAAAAGCCTGAATATATCCTACAATCTTATTGGCTGTGCTGTGTATGAAGTGAAAAGAATCAAGCTGCTTTCAGGGTGTTTACAATTAATCATTATTAGTTAAGTATCAAGTTGATGCAAAATGTAAAGTCATGACTGACTGCCCCAAGTACTTTGATGGTATAGGCAGTGACATATGTTCAACTTAATGTGATATAAACCGGAATACAAATAATACAAAAAACTTAAAATCAACATAATCAATTTAACTAGATTGAGTGATATTATTAAACTGGTGAATCAACATCAGTTGGTGACTCATCCTTTTCTCTGCCTGTTTCTGATGCTGCTGTTACTTTTGCTACTGCTGCTCCTACTGCTGCTCCTACTAGTGCTCCTACTAGTGCTCCTACTCCTCCTGCTGCAGCTGCTCCTAATCCTACTCCTACTCCTGCTCCTATTTTTAAATGTCTCAGTTGTCTCTCAGCTTCATCTGCTCTTTTCTTTTCTTCATTTGCTTTTCTCTCTGCATCTTCTGTCTTCTTCCTGAACTCTTCAATCTTTTCATCATACTCCTGTCTCATCCTCTCATCCTCCTGTTTCTTCCTCTTCTCCTGTTTCTTCCTCTCCTCCTGTTTCTTCCTCTCCTCTTCTCTGATCTTTTCCTGAGCCACCTGGTACATCTTGTTTGTGTAATATTCTCTCCCATTCTCCTCCACCATGGTATCTATCTTCTTTAGCAGCTCTTCCACCTGATTTGTCCCTGTCTGTGTTGTTACATGTGTGGTATCTACCCCTACAGCTCTCTATCAGGGTGCTCTGCAGTTAGATTGCTCTCCAGTGGTTTCCCCTTCAACATATCACCAAGAGTGAACAGCACCATGGTGAACTGTGCCGCTCTCTCACTAAAGTTCTCCTGGATCCACTCCACTGCATTCCTCTCGTCCTCTGTGAATCTCACCCCTAATCTGATCACCAGCAGGAAGGCATGGGGGCCAGGAACAGACAACTGAACACACTTCTCTATCTCACTTTTTAAGTCTGCAGACTCATTTGTGCCAAACAATCCTGGAGTGTCAACCAGTGTAATTTGTCGCCCATTAATCTTGCTACACTGTTTCTGACAGGTTTTGGTCACAGAGTCAAAGGAGAAATCCTCTACAAAGGCGTTTCTCCCCAGGATGGTGTTTCCTGTTGCACTCTTTCCACTCCTTTGTGTTGGTCAGGTCAATGGACAACAGGAAGACAGTTGGTACAGAAGGACCCAGAGAACAAGACCTCTGAATTTCCTTTTTGACCTCTGCAGTGTCAGTCAGCCCTGGGGTATCAATCAAACAAATGTTCCTCCCCTGAACTTCACCACTCCGGACCTCACAGACTGTTGTTGGCAACTCTGGAAAAGCCTCCCTTCCCAGAATGCCATTTGCGGTCGTAGTCTTTCCTGAACCGGTTGGGCCAAGGAGCACAATCCTCAGGGTGGCTAATTCATCTGAGAGTGAGCCGAAACAAAACAAAAAAAGTGAAAGTAAGAAACAAATACAGTTGTGTTCAAATGAATAGCTGTGCTTTTAAAAAAAAGTCACATCACATCATCGTATGTTACAAACCTGAATGTAACTCCTTTGTTACTTCAACAGTATCTCCCATACTCCATGCAATTTTCTGAAAAGCA
The DNA here is from genome assembly GCF_018492685.1 of Alosa sapidissima. Classification (NCBI taxonomy): domain Eukaryota; kingdom Metazoa; phylum Chordata; class Actinopteri; order Clupeiformes; family Clupeidae; genus Alosa; species Alosa sapidissima. Next base: position 24,872,862 of record NC_055965.1, on the reverse strand, counting down.
AACAAATGCTGTAACTTTAAAAGATTCTGTACAGACACGGAAAGGAAAGTGATGTCACCCTACTAGTGTTTAGTTACAGTAATAACAGCGTGTCAATGGGATTTTGACTTCTCTGTGGTAAATAACTGTACAGTATATAATGATGGACTAGATTTTAGGCTGTATAGTATATTTCATAGTCTAACTATTAGGCTGTATAGCATATTACATAGTCGTATATGTCTCATAACTTACCTTATGACTTGTAGATACATCTCTCCCATGTAAATATATCTGACACGAGTTTTTTAAGGCAAAGTTCTCTGGTGGCTCCTCCTTCGATGACCTCCTCTTGCATACTGGACATTCTCTGGATCCATCGGTTTTCCAGAAGTGCTTCAGACATAATTTACAGATATTGTGAGTGCAGGTTAGAAGCACAGGGTCCCTGTGGATATCCTTACACACAGGACAGGATAACTCCTCCTTCGAAGCCATTTTCCAACATTAAACACAGTGTTGTGCCTGCCCGGCTCAAGGCAAACACAACATAAAAGGGGAGACCACACGCTGCTCAAAATTAAGAAAATATTTATTAAATAAATGAACTATGTACAAAAGTCAGTGAATGAAGAGTAAAGCAAGACTGTAGTGTATGTCAGCATAGTGAGGTGAAGTGCAAAACCAAAAGAAACGAACAGGGCGCAGCCCGTCCGGCCGCAACGACAACACCCCGCAACTCTGGAACCGGCAATCAGCGGAAGCGTAGAGAGAGCGAGAGAGAGATCTTGAAGCAGGCTCCCGGGACCCGCTTATATTCTGCCCTAATCGCTGGCGCAATTAGCCCACGCCATTCTGCAGAGCTCCCCCTGTAGGCCACACACAGAACAGCAGCAGAGCCACCACAGACAAAGAGCAAGAAGTGCGACAAGACCCAGCACTGACCAGCTGGGGCGTCACACCTCCCCCCTAAGAGAACCGAGGTCCACATTTATGGGACCGGTTACCCATAATATCCAAAAATCAACAATAAATCAGTAATCAATAACAAACTCAATAAAGAAATTTCAAATAATAATGAACTCATTCTCTCTGGAAGACCACGCACACCCACAACCCAAACACCCACGCTCACACCTGTGACCAGGCACTCATGGTGGTACTACCATAAACCAAGACTGGACTTGCACCCCCAGCCTCCTCCATATTCCACTCTCCAGCAGATCCTGGCGCCTGGACAGCAAATTAAGGACAGACAGAGATAGAGAAGACAACAGGGAGAGATGTTACAAATCACACAGACTCATCTGGAGCCCGTGATAGCGCATCGGCCATCACGTTCTCAACACCGCGGATGTGTCGGATAGACAGTCGGTAAGGTTGTAAAAAGAGTGCCCAACGCATGAGACGTTGGTTAGAATTCTGAAGTGACTGAAGAAATGTTAAAGGGTTGTGGTCAGAAAAGACCACCACAGGATGATACCCACCCCCAACATAGACATCAAAGTGCTGGAGGGCCCAAATTAATGCCAGGGCCTCCTTCTCAATTGTTGAGTAATTCAACTGGTGTTTATTGAATTTGCGTGAGAAATACCCAACAGGACGATCCACCCCACTCTCGTCACCTTGAAGAAGAACAGCCCCAGCCCCCACGTGGCTTGCATCCACCTGCAATTTAAACGCCTGGTCCAAACGCGGTGCAGCTAGAACTGGAGCAGAACTTAACAAGAGTTTAGCATTTTCAAATGCCTGTTGGCATGATTCAGACCACACAAACTTCACTGAATTCTTCAGTAAATTGGTTAGAGGAGCAACAACGGTGGAGAAATTACAACAAAAATTCCTATAGAACCCAATCATCCCTAAAAATCTCATCAACTCTTTCTTCGTAGATGGCGGTGGAAATGCGTCGATGGCCAAAACCTTAGCTCTTACTGGTTTAACCTGGCCCTGACCAACCACTTTGCCTAAATAGACAACAGTGGCCTTGGCGAACTCACATTTCGCCAAATTAACTGTTAAGTTTGCTGCCACCAAACTTTCAAACAAGGCGCGAATGCGAGCCAGATGTTGTTCCCAGGTATCCGCGTAAGACACCACATCATCAATGTACACTGCACACCCCTCCAACCCTGCCACAACCCGATTCATTAGCCGTTGAAATGTGGAGGGGGCGTTGCGTAACCCAAAACTCATTCTCCTGTATGAGTAGAGACCTGAAGGTGTGATGAAAGCAGAGATCTCTTGGGCTCTTACCGTAAGGGGCACTTGGTAGTAGCCCTTTAATAAATCAAAAGTGCTTACAAAATGAGCAGAACCGACTTGGTCCACACAGTCTTCGATCCTAGGTAAAGGGAAACAGTCTGCCTTTGTAACCGTGTTCACCTTCCTATAATCTGTACAAAACCTATAGGTGTTGTCAGGTTTCTTAACCAACAAGCATGGCGACGCCCAACTGGAGTAAGATGGTGTAGCTAAACCATTATCAACAAGGTACTGAACGCTTGCCTCCAAGCTCTTACGTTTATCTGGAGAAACGCGATAAAACCTCTGTCGAATAGGCTGAGCATCCCCCACGTCTATGTCATGCTCAATCAGTGTGGTACACGTCGGTGTGTCTGAAAATAAAGCAGGATATTCCAAAATTAAAGACTTAAGCTGTTCTCGTTGCTCCCCTCCCAAATGACCCAACAAACTGTCCAAGTCAGCTAATGTCTCAGTGTTGTTCAACCGCCCATGCAAGACTGCATCATCCGGACAACGTACCCCATCTTCAGCTGCCACCTGAGATGTGGCCACACCAACCTCAGAGACAGACAGCCCCACCGGTTTAACTTCACCCTTACCCCCCTCCCCCTGAGAGGCTGAGGAGTAGTAAGGTTTGAGCAGATTGACATGACACCGCTGTACAGACCTCCTACGCTCAGGCGTAGACACCAAATAATTAGTATCTGAGACCTGCCGCACAACAGAATAGGGACCTGAAAACCTAGCCCCAAATGGTGAACCGGGGATGGGCAATAAGGCTACTACCTGATCCCCTGGGCTAAACACCCTCTCTTCGGTCTTACGGTCATAGAGTCGTTTCATCTTCTTTTGAGCTGCAGTTAGATTCTCACTGGCCATCTTCCAGGCCAGGAACAGCCTCCTGCGAAAACCAAGCACATAATCAGACAGATTCTCAGGTGGCTCTGAGACATCCAAGTCACCTTTCAAAACAGACAAGGGAGTGCGCACTTCATGTGCAAACACCAGCTCATTGGGTGAAAACCCTGTACTTTCTTGGACAACAGCCCTAGCTGCCAACAACAACCATGGTAGCCCCTCTTCCCAGTCTTCCTTTAACGCCACACAATATGCCCGTAACAACGCTTTCAATGATGAATGGAAACGTTCAAGCGCCCCCTGGGACTGCGCATGATAGGCACTACTCAGATTGTGCTTAATACGTAGCTGCCTCAATGCCTCGGCAAAAGCCGTGGATGTAAAGTTGGACCCACGGTCGCTTTGGATTACCTTCGGAATACCAAAGATGGATATAAATTGAGCTAATGACTTCACAACAGACTTTGTGTTAATGCTCCTTAAAGCATACGCAGCTGGATAGCGTGTAGCCTGGCACATGATGGTAACCATATACAAACAGCCAGATTTGGAGGGAGTCAATGGACCAACACAATCAATGATTAAATGGTCAAAAGGAGTACCTACAGATTGAATCGGATGTAGGGGTGCCGGTTTAATAGATGTGTTTGGTTTACCTGCAATTTGACACACATGACAAGCTTTAACAAAACTCGCTACATCTCTTTTGATTCGCGGCCAATAGAAATGTTCAAGTAGCCGATTGTAGGTCTTCTTTACACCAAAATGTCCATCCACCTCCCCATGAGCAGTTTTTAATACCACACCACGATATTCTTCAGGCACTACAACCTGCAACACTGGATCTGCCACCTCCGTGCATGCATGTGGCAGCCACCTGCGAAGCAATAAGCCATCTCGAACACGGTAATTACTAGACTCATCTGAGGCCAAATCAAAATACTTTGCAAGATCTTTATCTTTACTCTGGGCATGCACCACTTCACTACGAGAAAGAGGAGTTGGTAGTTTTGGAACAAACAATTTCACGCTAGACTTGGATACTTTAGATGTGTCCTCAGCCTGTGTACGAGCCATGGCCCGCGTCACAGCACAGGCCGTGAACACTTCTGGAAACTGTTTGAGACACTCGTCAGGCTCAGCCAATGGCTTAACCTCCATTTTAACCACAGGAGGCGGTGCTGGCGCCCCCTCTGGCCAAACACAATGACCCGCAATATTGTTTCCCACAATGATGTCCACACCATCTACGGGCAAAGATGGACGAACAGCAATGGTGACCTCCCCATTAACAAACCCAGAGTACAAGCAGATTTTATGCAATGGCACCGACAAAGATTGAAGCCCAATACCACGGATTAACACAACACTCCCTGTATCTGAGACCGATGAAAAAGGCAGAACAGACTGGCTAATGAAAGACTCTGAAGCCCCTGTGTCGCGGAGAATTTTCACTGAAGTCCTCTGAGCCTCGCCTAACAGGGAGACAAAACCATCAGAAATAAATGGACTGTAATCAACATCTGATACACCTGTTCCCACCATCTCCACTGGTACATTTGGACGCTCAGAATCCAAAGCCTTGGACACAGACTTAGAATCAGGAGACACATCAGCTTTAACAGACTCAACATGCTCATCACCAGCAGGCCTACTTTTAGCCACACAACCAGCAAATTTCCCACTTGCCCTTGACTTGTTGCGTGCTTTTAACAACGGACAGTCCCTCTTCCAATGCCCTTGCTCAAAACAATAATTGCAATTATCTTGTACATCACAATCACGAGCCCTGCTCGACTTACCTGGTTGAGACTTGAAATTACCAGGTTGAGACATTGAATGACCAGGTGAAAAGCGATGAGGCGGGCGATCCTGCCGACTATACGCGTTATTACGCGGAACAAAACCACGCAGATGAGTCTTGTGTATTAACGCATATCCATCGGCAAGCGCAGCTGCCTCTGACACGGTTTTCACTCTATGTTCATTGACATATACAGCTACCTGCTCTGGCAAGATGTTTTTGAACTGTTCAATGACCAGAAGCTCAGTTAAAGCTTCAAAAGTATCAACCCCTTCAGATGACAGCCAGCGCTGAAAAAATGTAACAAGTTCCCTAGCCACCTCTGCGTGTGTTTGCTTGTCAGTTTTCTTCCAACTACGAAAACGTTGGCGATACGCTTCGGGGACTAACTCATAACACTTTAAGACTGCCTCTTTAACACAGCGATAAACTTTCCTCTCACCAGGAGACAAAGCAACAAAGGCCTCCTGCGCTTTACCAACCAAAACTGTTTGTAAAAGGAGAGTCTTATCTTCATCAGACCAACTTTTATCCGCAGCAACATTCTCGAACAGGGAGAAAAAAACGTCTGGGTCACGCTCGTTAAATTTTGGGAGAAACTTAATCATTGACGATAACCTAGAAGACGGAGATAAATTTCCACCATTGCCACTAGCAGACATTTTACCGTCAGCAATCAACCTAAGCCGCTTATTTTCAATTTCCCTTTCCAGCTCTTTATGCTTAAGCTTTTCAAGTTCTAAAAGCTCATTGCTTTTCAGTTTTTCCATTTCTAATAATTCACTGTGTTTAAGCTTTTCCCTTTCCAATAAACGATCTTTTTCCCTTTCTTGAAGTTCTAATTTCTTTTGTTCAAGCTGAGCTTCCAGTCTTTTTTGTTCGAGTTGGGTTTGCATTTTTATTTCCTGCGCTTCTAACTTCTTTTGCTCGAGCTGCATTTTCAGCAACTCTGCTTGTTGTTCGAACGTCAGATGTCTAGAAAGCTGCGTGCTTGAATCCAATGATGTATTTAACTGTGTTGCCGTCTGATGTTCGTCTGATGTTACTAACCTTACAGGAGATACGGATTTCTCGGTGTCGCTTGGTGAAGCAGGCAACACCCGACTCTCTTTCAACTTATTAAGGATGAAAACAAACACTTGCTCTTTTTTAGAAGTCTTAGCAATCGTAATTTCCCATTCATAATGCTCTGCTACGCTGAACAGCTGATCTTTTGTCAATTTAGACAACAACTCCTCCGACGGAGCTTGTAAAAATTCTTCCAACACATTCATGATACCGTTACATGTAGGCTACTTTCACATAAACCATAACGTTTAACCAACACTCATTCAAAAAAAAAATACAGATCTTCCAAACTGCCGTAACTTATATCCAAATAACTAAATCATGATGCACAAAGTTCATGAAACCGGACAAACTACGGAGCTTCCTCGTTTCTAAACATTTACCCACCATATACTAACCTATCTTCACACTGTGCCCAAGAACCGAGTTCTTTACTCACCAAATACCGCTGGAGTCGAGCTGCCCCGACCGAAGTCAATTCAACCCGGATCTCCACGGCGATGTCCTCGGCCCAGACACAGTGGCACACCAGCCTAAGGCCCCAGCGCACAGGCGCTCTAAGCCGAGGAAAGACGACAGCTCCAAACTCGTTTAATCCAGCCACATGAACTGCTCAAACACATCACGACAAAACAAAAGGAAACAAATAAACACAACTGAAAGTAAATTACCGGTAACTAGGTCTCCTTACCAATTACGTTCACAAAAGCTCCAAACAAAAGCAGCAACATGCGGTTTCCCCCAACCACTACCACTCTTACACCTGTGCGTTTCATTAGGCTACTCCAACGTCATAGGCCCACGTATCGTTTACCCACTTTAAACGCAGCAGCTTACCTACCCATAGGCGCATCAAAAACGCACGGAAAAAGGGTCCAGATTGTATTTATAGGACGAAGCCCCCATATGTTGTGCCTGCCCGGCTCAAGGCAAACACAACATAAAAGGGGAGACCACACGCTGCTCAAAATTAAGAAAATATTTATTAAATAAATGAACTATGTACAAAAGTCAGTGAATGAAGAGTAAAGCAAGACTGTAGTGTATGTCAGCATAGTGAGGTGAAGTGCAAAACCAAAAGAAACGAACAGGGCGCAGCCCGTCCGGCCGCAACGACAACACCCCGCAACTCTGGAACCGGCAATCAGCGGAAGCGTAGAGAGAGCGAGAGAGAGATCTTGAAGCAGGCTCCCGGGACCCGCTTATATTCTGCCCTAATCGCTGGCGCAATTAGCCCACGCCATTCTGCAGAGCTCCCCCTGTAGGCCACACACAGAACAGCAGCAGAGCCACCACAGACAAAGAGCAAGAAGTGCGACAAGACCCAGCACTGACCAGCTGGGGCGTCACAACAGCAACTTTACTGTCTTTTTAAACAAAATTTTACCAGCAACTTCTTTCTGAAAACAATTATGTTGATTCCTTTCGTTTCATTCCCACCTGCTAGAATAGTTTTGTCGAGAGAACAGAGCAGGAAATAGGGCTGTCGCCTGTCGTTATAATGTTATTAATGTTATTAATCTTGTTAATGGGCAGCCGTGGCCCACTGGTTAGCACTCTGGACTTGTAACCGGAGGGTTGCCGGTTCGAGCCCCGACCAGTGGGCCCCGGCTGAAGTGCCCTTGAGCAAGCCACCTAAACCCCTCACTGCTCCCCGAGCGCCGCCGTTGTAGCAGGCAGCTCACTGCGCCGGGATTAGTGTGTGCTTCACCTCACTGTGTGTTCACTGTGTGCTGTTTGTGTTTCACTAATTCACCGATTGGGTTAAATGCAGAGACCAAATTTCCCTCACGGGATCAAAAAAGTATATATACTTATACTGTTATGCTTTGCTTCCTCCTTCAGGACAGGAGAGTCAGAGGGAGGGAGGAGCTCCAAGCTGATCAGTCAGATTCACAACATTCCTTCAAGGAGCCATTTATTTATCATTTTATTTGCAGATTGGGTTACACTGTAAAGTTACATTGAGATGTAGTTGTTTGTTTGATATATGAACATGTATTGAAACTGCCCAGACAAAAATAATACTGCATCACTGCATCAACTTTGTTTTAAGTTTAATGAACAAGCATAACTGTCTCCATTTTATTTGCAGATTGGGTTACACTGTAAAGTTACATTGAGATGTAGTTGTTTGTTTGATATATGAACATGTATTGAAACTGCCCAGACAAAAATAATACTGCATCACTGCATCAACTTTGTTTTAAGTTTAATGAACAAGCATAACTGTCTCCACTACAATTAGTCAATAGTCAGGATTACCATTGAGGAGACCATTATTAAAATATATGGACATTTTAGAGAATAGGCATGTTTCTACCAGAAAGACTCGGGAGACAAAATAGTGAAAGGGGATTTAATCCTGAATAGGATATGAAGGCTACATAACAGCTGAGTATATAAACAATCTTTGGCGAAGTCCCCCGTCCATAGACTGGTGAGCAGTGCAGGGATGTCGGATCCTGCCGATAGACCATGGCGGGGCGAGGAGCATATCCCCCGGCATAGCTTGAGACAGACTGGACCAACTGGTGGCAGTGGGGTGGTGATGGAGACGTCGAAGTCAATTTATACTGAAAGTAGCAAGGAGGGGAGTTAGACATAGTTTTAAGTTGTTAAGAAGTGCATTAATTTCCTATTGGTTCGTAGGCTCATTGATTTAATGGGAGGCGTAGCAATGTGACTGTGAATCGACTGTGATTGGCTAGGGAATTCATGAATGGATGACATGGCGAGTACACTTAGGTGTGTTTCTCATGAGCTGTAATTGGTTAACAAGTTATGAACAGTATATGTGACTGCGAGTCTTTTCTGTAGAACTTCGCTAAAGCAACCATTTCTTCTTGGGTGCAATGCGAAACTGACTACTTTCTCAATTAGCATTGACCTGGCCCCTTGGTGGTGTCACAAAGTTGGACACTCAATGCTTACTTGCATTATGGGTCTACAGGGGCGCTGCTGAGGATTTGGGCCCTTTGAACGACAGTAATTCTGGGCCCCCCAATAACATACTATAATCGGGGCAGGGGCTGTCTTAGAATCGTCCTTGCCCAAACATAGGCATCACTGCACTCATTAATTAGTGTCTTATAAAGCCTAACAGCTAGAAATGTCACAATGTACTATAAAGCATCTTTTACATCTATATTGTCATCATTCATCTGGCACATTTTTCTTGTTATTGTTATACTTTTGTAGACTTTATTTTTATACTGATAATACATGGGTCATCTGCGGTAGAAAGAAAGCAAACATTTTAGACCACACAAATGAGATTCTATTTGAAAACAGATACAACAGTGACACCTACTGGTCAAATTGCATTGTTTGTATGACTTTTGATGAACTAAACCAAATGGATAAATATTTATTAAATAATAATATTTTATATTTCATTTATGATTAAGTTGGGTACTCAATGGTTTGACAGTTAAATTGCTACTTTTTGAAAAAGACTGAAACATTCTGCTCTTTAAGAAACTGATTCTCCAAACATCCCTCTGACTACAGTACATGTCCCCTATACCATGTTTTTTTTTCTCCCTTAATTTTTTACCCCACTATAGAAAAAGCGGTTTCAACACTCAAAATACAATCCTCGTATAATTTTTTAATTTAAATAAAAAAAAGGAAATGGAAAAAGAGACTGTAATATGATGACAATAATGACAACAATGTATTTTATTTCAGTTTGAGTTCAGTTAAGAAGAATGAGATAGATAGATAGATAGATAGATACTTTATTGATCCTCAAGGGGAAATTCAAGAATGAATGGATTTGTTGACATGGCAACACTCATAAACACTTCAATTAGGAATGAGTACAGTACCGGATGAACAATGTGAATAGGCTAAAACATGTCAGGTTTGATGGTTGGTTTCCTCAGATTGTCAGTTTTCCAGTTTTTGAAAAGCCTTGTGGCTGCCTGCCGATTCTCCGACCATTCCTCCAACTTTGCGTCCCACAGCCCCACCAGCTTTACTTCCAGCCACCATATCCACTGAGGCTCCAGCCACACCTCCTGCCACCCCTGCAGCACCTCCTGCAAAGCCTCCACACATTTCACCTGCATACACTCCTCTTATTGCTCCAATGACACTTTTGTTTATCTTTAATCTTCACTCATATTCACCTGTCCAACCTGTATACACTCAGAGCAACGAAATGGTAACAATAACAATAATAAAACATCATAATTCAAATAAAATATTGTTTTTGTTTTTTCTCAACAGAGCTTTCTATTGCAACACAAGCATTGATGTTATCAAAAGCTGCAGTAGGTTATTGTTTGTTATATTACAGCAACATTTTAAACATTCTTTAAAACAGTACATTATCTCCATCAAATTCAGTGCTTTATCAGAATGTATGCAGACATCAAAACATTCTTTGTTTGCTTTTCCATCTTAAAAAAAAAAGTTTCCTACTAGGCCTACTCTGCCAGCCCAGTGAGCTCACCTTAAACAGAGTGTTTAAGCAAGTTCATCCACAGCTTGCTTGATCTTTTATCATTATCATAAGGACAATGGGTTCATTTATTTACCATAGAGACAATGAAATACTTGTAGTTGTTAAGTCAAGTCAACTTTAGCGTATTTCATACACAGAAGTCATTCATTGCGCTTTACATAAACACAAGCAAACAGGAGCCAATAAAAGCTTAGAAGGGCAATGGACCCTTTCAAGAGAGTTCCATTATCAGCATCATAGTTGGCCCCACAAGACTTCCTTTTTAACATTCCATATGTTATCTTAATGCAGAGGAAGTAGATTGGGGCCCAAATAGAACGTTCAAGCATTGTTTTTGTTTTTATTGATGAAAGGGTCTATATATACTCTTTTGAAAGGGTCTATAGTCAAAGAATAGTTTAAAAAGTAAAGAATAAAAAACAAAAACATAAAACACACAAGCATAGCACATAAAAGCATAAAAGGGCAATAGTTTAAAAGTGTTTAACAACCTGACTAGTCAGGCGATACCATGGGTAAACATCTCATGACTTACACATGGCAGAAAGCATGTTATGCATGAGGAAGTTTTTGAATGTTTTCACTGGCCGTAACGATTGTACTGTCATTGGAAAGGGACTCAGACAAAACCACCAGGCATTCACCACTTTACAGTGTCATGGGCTCAGGATGTTTTATTAAATTGAGATTAAAAACAAACAACTGAGAATCATTTTTGTTTAAAGAGGACATGTTATGAAATACTCACTTTTCAGTGCTTCAGTGCTACATTTGGTGCACAAACCAGATATAGAAAGTCTGAATACACAACCGCTGATATAAGAAGACAGTCAGTAAGTTGACCGTGAGGGAAATTTGGTCTCTGTATTCATCCCAATTAGTGAAACACACTCGGCAGTCGGCACAGAGTGAACACACAGTGAGGTGAAGTATACACTAATCCCGACGCAGTGAGCTGCCTGGTTCGAACCCCGACCAGTAGGAACGGCTGAAGTGCCCTTGAGCAAGGCACCTAATACATGAGAACAGCGTCTCTTCACCAGCAATATGCTAATGAGTCCCAGAAAGTCCACGCCCTTTTTTAGGTGAAGGAAGTAGGCACTTTGCTACTACTGTTGACAGAACAGTAGGCTACTTCAATGAGCAGGCACCATGCCTAAAAGCTGCTGCGTTGTATTTTACAACAACAACAAAAAAAAAATAAGGATTTGCGGTTTAGTATGTTGCCACAAAAAGAAAGGGAAGGGAAAAGAAGGGGTTTGTGGCTCCAATCAGGAGAGAGAATCCCGATGGGAGGCTGTGGGACCCGACGTCTAAATTTGTTTACGTCTGCGGCAAACACTTCGTTAGCTAAAGTCAGTCAGTCATGCTAGCTAAAGTCAGTTGATGTCCGATGTTAAATATGTCTAATCTAATAATGAAGGAATGAATGAAACTTTGCGAACTACTAGCTGTGATTACATGTCATAGTTCAGCTCTGAGTTAGCCTGCAACACCTAGCACTAGTGCTATCATGGTTGCACTCTACTATTTTATAGCGCATGTTAAATGCGCTATAAAATAGCGACACCGGTCAGGACTTGGAAGAGAGCTTGTATAACTCGTCTGCTGGCTGGCCATAGCATTAGATCGGTATAAATAGCTACATATAACACTTGGGTAAAGTTCAAAAATGTAATGCACTGAAATTCTCATAGATCCCGGATTCTCAAGTACCCGGATTGTTGTTCTCATATATCCCTCACTGCTCCCCGAGCACCGCTGTAGCAGGCAGCTCACTGTTTCATTCTCCCTCCTTTTCAGCACGAATGAAACAGCATGAGAGAGCATGAACCATATCGTTTCTCCCGTTTTGTATTTGCCAAATTTGACAACAGTCTACATTTCAAATCATAGCCTACTTCCAGGCGCGCGGGAACATATTTTTGACCAGGGGTGCTGAATAACAAAATAATCATGGATGTCTGACGATTTCTCCCCCAGCATATGATTCGAATTTAGACAGCTAAATATGCCATTTCAGCGCCGTGTATGAGTAGGTCTAAGAGTGAGAAGCTGTATAATGCCCTGGGCAGCCACATTCCACTGCAACTATGCGCATCACTTGCCACTCCGACTCATCAATAAAAACTGCGCACGCACACACCAGTCCCATAGAAGCACACTTGACTTTACATCATTAACCTATTTCAGTATATAGCCAGAGAATGTCCATAGACGGGCTCTGATATAGCCTAGTCCAAGGTAAATTCCTTTTCTGACTTCTTTCTCTTTATCGTCATGGCATTTAGAATAAGGAATAACGTTCGCGAACCCTTCTGGTTTTGTTGCCAGCATAAAAACAAGCTTACCATCAGCCTATCCGCAAATTTTAAACATAAGGGATGAATTGAACGATGACGACGTCGGACATATTGGCATAGTTCATATTGAAAAAAAGTTATAAAATTTGGAACTCTAGCTTTTCCCCACCGCAGTCTTTTAATGCCATCTAATAATAACGTGCGCAGTCTGCACCATACTTAAGCCCAAATCACACCCAATATTCACGACGAGATGAGCTGCAACATTCTATTAACCAGCAACTTGATGCAACATTCTAAAACCTTGCAACTGTGACCAGACATGGTGAATATGTGGTGGATTTCTATGACTTAACAGATGCATGTATGGTTTTTATAAACTTTGATATTACTGCAATTATTATGAGACTTCAAGGCATGTACACATCTTAAACAGACCAGACCAGCAGTCAAGGAGTGGGGTGAAGGAGTTCACAGTGACACCTGGCTAGATGGTCAAGAGCGAGAGGATGATGTAATGGTGGTAACAGCAAGGCCAAGTAACAGGTGGCAAGATAAGAAGCCCTGTTACAACTGGAAACAAAACAGAATCTGGGAAAAACCCAGAAGAAGACAGTTTTGCATATAATTTTATGCATGATGAGGCAATGGGTTCCACCAATAGTCGTAACCTTGGTGGATGCTGATAGGCCAACAGGTGTCTTTCGAGGGTGGCGAGAGGGCCCAACCCCAAGGTGAAGGAAATAATTTTATATGACCGTTTCTTGCCCCAGACTTGGTGGAGGCTTAGCCACATTTACATTTAGAGGAGAAATGCTCCCCACTGGCTCCTACCATCTGTCAATCTCCTCTGTTCTGTCTTTGGGTTAAACAAAGACCTTATACAGTAGTTAACTTTAGCGGAATTATATGTTTGTGTCATTAACTGTAAATGTATTCATGTTTGGTATCATTTTTATAGTCTCAGTACAAGGAGTACAATGAATTAAGTGTAAGAATGTTTAGAACATCCTGTATAACATTTCTACCTGAGGAGCCTTCCTAATATGTTAAATAGTAAGTAGGTGTGTGTAGGTGTGTCTGGGTGTGGCTGATGGAAACGGCGGGAAGAGAAAGCCAATCAGAGGACGTTGTACCTATGATCACCACCTGAACCACACCCTTGCAAATTGAGCATAAAAGGCCAGTCTCTTCCGGTAGTCTTGAGAAGTCAGATAATACTGAGAATCTGGTGAAATCCATGAAACAAACATGTACTTCTCTCCCTTGAGGGCCACTGGCCCCTCATTGAAAAGAATAAAGCCCGGATCCTGACCTTGCATCGACATTGAGTCTCAAGAGAAATATGGTAGTAAAAATATACTATCAAAGGTTAAGGAGTATAAAAGATAGACCGCAGCCACCTGTTAGTCAGATCTCATCGGAGGCGCCAGCTGATGACATCTCACATCACCCTATTGCTTGACACCTGGTCTGGACATCGTTTAGGCTGGACTATCACTGCAATACGGTGAATAAAGATCAACAGTCTTCAGAGATCTCCTGTCTGCATTGTCTCCTTCGGACGCCTTGTCCCAGAGTGCTAATAAGTAGTTAAGTGATAAATTGTTCATTGGATTCGGAAATGGACCGTTTTTTTCCACGACAAATGCTTTGCGATGGCTTGCAATGACGTGCAACATCTAATTCACACCGTGTAACCTCCTTTCTGTAACGGTTTCGTATCATTGCGAATCTTTGGTGTGAATTGGGCTTTAAACAGACGATCTGACGGGTTTTAGAAGATTAAATACAACCCGAAACTAAAAAACAGACCAGGCCTCTACTGGAGACCGGCCTTTAACCCAAACCTGTAGCCACGCCAGGCGTTTAAAAGAGATAGGCGTCTCTTTGTACCTCGGCTATTATTTGAAGTTTTACGGTATACTTATTTGAGCCAACATTTAAGCCAGGTGTATCAGCTCATTAATGAAATCAACTGCACTGTTTCTACTCTCTGCTTTCTACTTTGACCCCTCTATTATATTTCTCTAACTGGGGTAAATATATAGAAACTCAGCAGCAGCACATTGTTAAGTCTGCATGTCTCTTTTTATTCTTCTCCCCAAAACTCATGTGTCTCAGTGAACTCCTGCATGTAACTTCATACTACTGCACCCTAGTGGCGGCTCCATATATGCAAGATACAACACCCTCCTACCCTTTTGTCAGGTACATGTCCATTATTACAGCTATTACACCCTTTCTCCTACTACTGCTGCTACTGCTGGTCCTGCTGCTACTACTTTACCAGTTTCTCTGTTGTCTATACTTTTATTGTTAAATGTGTGATATCAACTCCTCTGGCTGCAATCCAGGTAAAGATGGGAGAGATGCATCTTAAAGGTCCACTGTGTAACGTTATCAGTTGTTTGTTAACAAAATCAACATTTCACATTCATAAATGTGGCCCCATTCATGTTTAATTACCACCACCACCAATGCAAAGCATATTTATGGACTTAGAAATCCTCATTTACATACATAGCTGGAGTCGACTCTCCATGTAAGTGCGCCATTTAAAAAAAAAAAAAAAAAAAAAAACGTTGGCCAGCAAGGGACATATATGAAATACAGCTGTTTCTTTGGCGTCTGCATGTAAAGAAAAAAAATGTACCCAACAAATAACATAATAGCTAGCAAGCTCATTGTGCCATTGATGAAAAACATTAGCACTTTGGTAACATTAGCTTGGATTCATCTGCAGACTTGCTAGCTGACGTGAGCAGTGACATATAGTACCAAAATAGCATCGACCTAGCATTATTATTTACTGCTTTGCATAAGCTATTGCAGAATTACATACCAAATGATTAAATTCAATTTCAACATCAGCTACAAACATCACCCGAAGCAACATCCAACGTGAGGTGCAAGTGCAAGTTTTGGTCGGAAAATATAATATGTTGCAAGTCCACATTTGAAATTTGGACTTCAATGTTTTTTAAAAAAAGAAGCTATCGATTTTGCTAATGTCCATAGTGAATCTGATGCCCCTTCTCCTGTCACTACTGCTGCTGTTCCTGCTGCCTCTACTGCTGCTGTTCCTGCTGCCTCTACTGCTGCTGTTCCTGCTGTCCCTACTGCTGCTGTTCCTGCTGTTGCCCCTACTGCTGCTTTTCCTGCTGCTTTTCCTGCTGCCACTACTGCTGAGTTTCCTGCTGCCCCTATTACTGCTGCCACTGCAGCTTTTCCTATTGCTACTGTAGTATCAACAATTGCCTGATGTCTTTGTCTCTGTCGTATTTTCATCTGAGCTTCCTTATAAATCTCACTGGTGTAGTGTCCTCCTCCATTCTTCTTCACCATGGCCTCTATCTTCTCCAGTAGCTCACTGACCTGAGTCCTGTCTGCACTCATATTGTTAAATGTGTGATATCTACCCCCACACTGGCTGATAAGAGATGAAAGAGCAGCACTTTTATACAGCAAATGGTTCACTTGTTTTCCCTCCAGTGCATCTGCATGAGTGAGGAGCACTATGGTGTACTGAGAAGCATCTTCACCAAAGTTCTCCTGGATCCACTGCACTGTGTTCCTCTCCTCCTCTGTGAATCTTATGTCTAATCTGATCACCAGCAGAAAGGCATGAGGCCCAGGAACAGACATTTCAGCATAATTCTCTATCTTTGCTTTTAGCTTGTCTCTGGTATTGTTTGTATCAAATAATCCTGGTGTATCAATCAGTGTAATTTGTTTACCAGCTATTTCAGTATATTGCTTATTACACGTTTTAGTCACAGATTCGAGTGAGAAATCCTGTTCAAAATCTTTGCTCCCCAGGATGGTGTTTCCCGATGCACTCTTTCCAGTCCCAGTTTTGCCCAGCAGCACAATCCTCAATGCAGGCACTGTGGAGACAAAGACACATTTTCTATGAATAGTAATCACCAAAAAATGACAGGATATATGCCTATGTTACATCATTAACATTAGTAATCAGTAGACCAGGGGTGGGTAGTAACGCATTACAAGTAACGCACATGAGTAAAAAAAGTATTTTTTTCGAGGAACGGCAACTTTCCATATTCCTTTTTCAAAATGGTACTTCTACTCTTACTCAAGTACATTTTTGAGCCAGTAATCTACTCTTTACTCCACTACAGTTTCAATTGCCTTTCGTTAAGAGTACAAGATTATTATTGGAGGAGAATAGCCTGGCTAACGTCAGACCATGGGAAAACCCAGGCTAGGAGGAGAAAGTATCTCGAGGGAGAAAAGTGCACCTCTCCCTTGGTGCACAGCGGCATGGAAGAAAAGAAACAGGGCTTCAGAATGCATTGCTACGTTTCCCCGCAATTATAAAAGTAATGACTGCCCTGATGTAGCCTATTACACGGAAGTACAGTAGATGTTCTATATATCTAACAGCTCAGTTAATGCAATGACGTGCTGCCAGCTGCTGCATCTTCTGGTGAGACTGCCAGAGTAACATAGAGACGAGAGACGAATGTGATTGTTGAATGATGGTCAGCATCATTCAACAATCACATTGGAGAAGGAAAGTAGGCCTACAACTTAATTTACAAGCAAAGCCAATGCACTGGAAATCGAGCACACAAGACATAAGGACAAGACAAACAACAATACATAAAAACATAAATACCCACAGGATCTAACACAGTAATGAATCAAAATAAATATAGTTAAAACAGTTCTGGCAGATTGTTTAAAATGGAAATGGAAGTCGGGATAAAAGAGTTTCTGAGTCTATTGGACCTGCATCTGGGCATGGAGTACCTACGGCCTGAGGGGAGTAGCTTAAACTGGCAGGACAAGGGATGGCTAGGGTCAGCTACAATAGATTGGGTAGTGAGTAGAGGGTCCCTAAAGCCAAACCGAAGTATCCCGAGGTCTTTATGTGGTCGGATAGACAGTCCAGAATGAATTTCCAGGCTAACGAGTTTTGACTAAAAACGGTAAAATCGAACTTTCTCAAAACACATCCAAATGACATGATTTTGATGTCAACTCAACGTATGTACTCCCAATCATCCGTAAATTGATCTAAAGTGCATTTTACTCCGGATAATTCCTTTAATGCATATTATTTCAATGAGGTTTTATCACTGAAAACGATTATTTCTGAAAACTTTGGACAAAGTTGAGATGTGGGAAAACTCATGGTTTTACTTTCATCAAGGGAAAATTGTGACATGTTGTTCCCTCGTTCATTTGAAACATGAACCCTTAACATTTTTAGCTAAACCCAGTAGGCTATAAAGCGGATCAGATAGACTTTTTTCTTTCTTCCATATATAATAATTTAAGGGTATAATCATTAGGGTATGGGATAGATATGGGCACAGACATGCACATGGATAATCTGATGCACTATTGTAGGGATTACAAAAACCGTACCCTCAATTTCAAGCTGTGGTGGTGGCTGACTTTTCTGACTTTTCTCTGGGGGCTGAACTCCACTCTTCATCATGTCTGCATCTTCTGCTCCATCCAGTTCTCCTCCAGTAGGTGTGGCTTCCAAGTTCACACTCTTATCTTTCTTTGTTTCTTCTTTTCTTTCTGCTGTCTCTATTCTCCATTCCTTGTCAACTTTCCTCTCGGTTTCTTTACTCATCTGCTTACTTAGTTTCTCCTCCTCCTGTCTCTTCCTCTCCTCCTCTTCTCTGAGCTGTTTCTGAGCCTCCTGGTACATCTCATTTGTGTAAAATCTCCACCGATTATTCTTCACCATGACATCCATCTTCTTCCACAGCTCTTTGACTTGAGTCTCGTCACATTTCTGTTCATTACTAAAGGTGTGATATCCACCCCCACACTTCGAGGTGTGTAGGTCTTTTGTTATTATATCTTTCACTGATTTCCCCTTCAGTTTATCAGCATGAGTGAACAGCACCATGGTGAACTCTGCTGCTCCCTCACCAAAGTTCTTCTGGATCCACTTCACTGCATTTCTCTCCTCCTCTGTGAATCTCACATCCAGTCTGATCACCAGCAGAAAAATGTGGGGCCCCGGATCAGATGACTTAACACAGTTCTCTATCTCTCTTTTCAGTTCATCTTCATTCTTCTCTGTGTCAAATAATCCTACAGAATCAACGAGTGTAAAACGACGCCCAGCCATCTCATCACTCTGCTTCTGACATGTTGCAGTCACAGAGTCAGAGGATATTTCTGCTGTAAAGGCCTCTCTCCCCAGGATGGTGTTTCCTGTTGCACTCTTCCCAGCTCCAGTCTTACCAAGCAGCACAATCCTGAGCTCAGACATGGTTCCATCCTGGTTTTTGTCTTGCTGTGCTTCACTCATCTTCTGTCTTCTCCTGCAGTTCCCCCACCATTGGCAGATGAAGACTTTGGTGAGTGCGTTGAGGACAGTCTTCAGGCAAGCTGAGTCATCTGAAAGAATGTCAACACAAAACAAAATGGCATAACTATGAAACAGATTTGAACTTAACAGTGCCAAAAGTGGACTACTAGTGTCAAATTGCTACTAGGGCCGTCACCATTTACATACTGTATTAATCACGATGAGATTAAGGAATCAATTCATTTTTTGTATAACATTAATCGCATACTTGTGGTGTTACCAATGATTATCTTTGGCTGCTACTATTTTGCCACTTTGATGCACCCTTTCAAGCTGCCAGAGACTTGTTCGTTCTTCTCCAGTTTTGAGGTCAACAAATAGATGGCTTACAATAAATAATCGAATATATAAGTAAGTAAGTATAAGTATATATACTCTTTTGATCCTGTGGGGGAAATTTGGTCTCTGCATTTATCCCAATCCGTGACTTAGTGAAACACACTCTGCACACAGTGAGGTAAAGCACACACTAATCCCGGCGCAGTAAACTGCCTGCTACAACAGCGCCACTCGGGGAGCAGTGAGGGGTTAGGTGCCTTGCTCAAGGGCACTTCAGTCGTTCCTACTGGTCAGGTTCGAACCGACAACCCTCCGGTTACAAGTCCGGTAACCAGTAGGCCATGGCTGCCCCCATAAGTTAAGTTCATAAAGGAGGATAACTTTCTCTACATTCATTTGGTTCCCAATCAAGAAGATACACTGGTAAGAATTACTTTACATTATTAATATGGACTTTAAAACAGTTCTGAAATACAGCGATAAATTCAGCGATTTATCATAATAAAATTCAGCGATTTATCGTGATGAATCGTGATTGACAGCTCTAATTGGTACACAAAGTAGGTAATAGACCTCTGAAGTTTGCTTACAAAAAGGACTCAAAGCTGCCATCTTTGCCATCTAGTGTTAATTGAAACTAATTATTATGGCAAGTTGCATTGCAAGTTAGCTCTGGGGTAGGAAAACTCAAAGTTCACTGTCTTAATTTGCTCGCTCGCTTAATTAGTTTGCATGCTTTAAAACCACCTCCATCGTGCCGGTGCCAAAACACTCCACTGCAACAAGCCTTAATGACTTCCGTCCAGTCCAGTGCTCGAATTACGTGGGAGCCAGAGGGAGCCGAGCTCCCTTAGAGTAAGGACTGGCTCCCATGAAAACAAGTCAAAAATCTGAGGGTGTCTCTCATATCTGAAGGTGTCTGGCATTGTAATTTAATCTTAAACAACGCTCATTATCCATCCCTGTGCGATCTCTTACCAGGGACGTCGTTAGGCCTATTTTGATTGATCCTTGTTTTCCGACCTTAACCCTTATAAGATGTTCGGGTCTGTGGGACCCGTTTTCAGTTTTTAGCTTAATAAAAATGATACAAATAATTATTTTTTTAAACTAAGATTCAT
Source organism: Alosa sapidissima (assembly GCF_018492685.1). NCBI lineage: Eukaryota > Metazoa > Chordata > Actinopteri > Clupeiformes > Clupeidae > Alosa > Alosa sapidissima. The sequence continues at coordinate 24,852,362 of NC_055965.1, read as the reverse complement.
TGGCCTTGGCTCATTTTCTGTGAGGAACATAAATCAGAAAACATTTTCAATGAACCCCCCCTGCATACCCCCCCCTTCACATTTCTATTACACACAGGATGTTCGGGTCCACTGGACCCGGATCTAGTTAAAGTGTGGAAATCATAGGTCCTGTATGTGTGTGTGTGTGTCAGAGGGTTTTGATGGTGATGCAGAGCAAATAATTTCAGAAAGTGAGGATAGCATTTCTGAAAAATTAGAGTCCGACACTGAGTTTGAAGAGGAGGATAAGCATCAGCCAGCGCTGAAACGTAAAAGAGCCTCAGGACTAGCCCTTCAGCAGCCAGGACAAGCCTGCGAGCAGCCAGCCCCAGGACCATCCCGTGATCAGCCAGGACCAGCCCGCAAGCAGCCAGCCCCAGGACCAGACCATGAGCAGCCAGCCATAGGACCAGCCTGTCAGCCAGCTCCAAAACGCAAGCGAACCTCAGGACCAGCCCGCCAGCAGCCAGCCCCAGGACCAGCCGATGAGCAGCAAGCCGCAGGACCAGCCATTGAGCAGCCAGACATTGGACTAGACTGTCAGCAGCTTGCAAATGACAACATATGGATGTCAAAAAATTGAAATGAACCCCAATTGTAAAAAAATTGTAAAAAATGAACCCCCCTGCATAGCTGCCAATGTGATTCGGATGCTACCAGGACCTACATGCTCGATGTCTTGTGCATGTCACTCATGCACAAGACATCAATTCTTCTTTTTACCTTTTCATGCCATCCCCTATCAAAAAATACATATGCAATACACACACAGTGAGACTCTGCCCCTCATATGTAGTATAGTCTGGTATAAAATTGCCGTGTTCAATGGCTTCAGTGTGTTGTTCAGACAGATGTTATTGAGTAAGTTCAATTTCTAATGAAATTCAAATAAATAAAACTTGCTTCATTTGTACAATTGTTGATTATTTTCCAGTTATGCCTGTTTTATGATGCATTTCCTTATTTTGTTATATTTTAATACAAAAATAAACAAAAACGAGTGGCACTTCTATTCATAATTGTGATTTAACAAAGGTAAGGGCAACACATTTAACATATGTGTTGTTTATATTACTTGCAATTGGAATTAAGTAACCATCTAGTGAGTATTTAAAAAAAAAAGTTTGATTATGTTGAATTAAAAGGCCTAAAATGCAATATAGTAATAATTTGCGTCCAAATTCACATCCATTATTCTCTGTTGAATTGCTCACGGAATAGGCTACAGTATCTCACATATATCACACAGATGTCACATGAAAGAGCGGAACTGGAGCTTTCCAATGATATTAGTGGCTGGTGCTGTGATAAACGGTTTGCGACAAAATTAACGTTGGACACATGACATTTCAGCATATTTCCATTCTGCACAATGCGCTTCCACCATCTCCACCCATTACTCTCGATGGTAGATCTCACATAGGCTACGCGTCACTCAATACAGGGCAAACCATAAGAATAAACAGCAGACCTTACCGGACACGACAATATGAAGCATTCTTCTGTACAGTAAGTCGTTCCCGAGTTTTGAAATTGCAGCAAATTTCTGCAACTTTGAGCTGCAATTCTAATGTTATAGCCCAAAATAAGGAACTTGGTTTCCATATCAAAGAATCAAAAGTTGATCATGACATGCAATATACTTTCCCAGATATGGTTAGCCTATACTGTCTTGAAAACTATATAGCCTACCATGACTCATTTCCGAACTTAAATGAAAATCTAAGTAGGAAAAAATAAGCCATAAAGTATTTTAAGGCAGAATACAAATTGAGTTCCTATTTTAGAGATGGGTTTCATAGACCTATAAGTCAATTCAACACGTGAACTGCATTGTTTATTGATTAGCAAAGACTGTAACCGATTGGCCGAAGTAAAGTTAATAAAAAGGGGTGGTTTAGGATTTTGGACATAGGACCTCATTTCCAAGTAAGCAAGTGTGATATTTATCAGTGGAGACCGTTTTCAACACGTTTCATCCAGTCCTTCTAATTGCAGTTTGCAGGTGCTAGGCTAGCGCAAGTCAACGGTATGTGCTAGCCTGCCACTAAAAACAGTCTTACCCACTCCAAAGTTCACCGACATCGACAGGAGTAACCAGCACTTACTTTCACTCTTAATTTGCTGTGCAAACAGTCAGATCAGACTCCAAAGGCGAATCCATAATGCGCACAAGCTGCGTTTTGACGGGTGCAATGTGAGGCTACTGTGCAAGACGGCGGGCCAGTCTTTCCAGACTTTCTGCCAACTCTCTTTCAAAAGACAGTAAGCTATTTAACTGCCGTGGGTGCATTGAGGACCTTATAGGTGTCTTCACAGAGAGAACAAACAAACACTCAACCATGCATGTAGCCTAATGAGTGTCCAAGGTAAGCTATTAATGTTTCAGATTTTCTGCCAACTCTCTTTCAAAAGACAGTAAGCTATTTAACTGCCGTGGGTGCATTGAGGACCTAATAGGTGTCTTCACAGAGAGAACAAACACTTAACCATGCATGTAGCCTAATGAGTGTCCAAGGTAAGCTATTAATGTTTTGCTCGTTATGATAAGCTATTATGGTTGTTTTTTGTTGACACTACAGCAGGTTAGAATGTCAAGAACAGACAAGCATAGCCGTGAAAAATGAAAATATTTCAGGTGTGCCAGACCGACGATTGGATGTCACAGGCACACCCAATTCACTTTTAGTTGCAAACAGAAAATGTCTAGCTAGCATCATGTCATTACATGCTTCCATTTCCAAAGCAATGGAGGCTGTTTATACCAACTTGATATTATGCATATCATTGTTAATATTGTGCTATAAATGTGGCACAAACATTGCTAGAGTTTGTGGATTAGCCACAGTCTATATGTGAATGGAGCTGGCAAAAGATTGTTATGTAGACTCAATGTGAGCTGCCTGATACCTGCCTCAAGTTTCTTGAGAACTTTAATCATCCAATCGGAAGACATGGAACCGGTTATGTGGTTGCCCTGCAAGAAGTTGCACCATGTGCAACGTTAACAATGTTTGCTCACATACAGTACACAATACACTCCTTCATACCAACCTCAAGTTTCTTGAGAACTCTTGAGATCAGTTCTCAAGAAACTGGGGTCGGTTTCCCGATAACGCTCACTCTTAGCGCGCTAAGAAGACTCAAAAGATATATCTTTCCAAAGTTGTTTATGTTCCTAAGTGTGTTCCCCGAAGTGTCCCTTCCCAGTGGGCATTTGATGTCAATTCAACATCAATATGACATCAAACATTGACGTCAAAATTATGTCAAAAAACAGGTCTAGAATGAAAGTTGTATTGACGTCAATGTACTGATGTCAATTTGATGTCAATATTTTGACCTCCGCGATGTCGTTTTGATGTTATTTTGATGTCATACTTTGTAGCCATTTGATGTCAATTCAACATTTATTTGACGTCAAGATGTCATGATGTTGATGTCGTTTTGACGCTATTCTGATATCATTCAATGTCAAGCTTCGATGTCAATTCAACATTTATTCTACATCAAGATGTCATTTCCATGTCAAGCTTTGTTGGCATTTGATGTCAATTCTACATCTATTTGATGTCAAGATGTTGATGTCGTTTTGATATCATTCAATATCAAGCTTCAATGTCAAATAAACATAAATGCGACAAACATTGATGTCAAAATTACATCAGAATTTATTGACATATATTTTGATTATTTGTGCAGAATACAAGTACAAAGACAACAAAATGCAGTTTGTGTCTAACTAGAAGATCAAAAAAGCAGAAAAGTGATATACAAAGGGTGGTGCATAGACAGGACAAGTTGGTTTATAGAAGGTGGTTTAGAGTAATATAAATTAAATGTGCAGTGTATTAGTAGTTATCCTATAAGGGCAGAATAAATATGGCTAAATATGAACAATGTATGACAACATGTACAATGTAGTAACAAGTAATGGAATGTTGGAGAACATTGAGAGATCCAGTTGAATGGAGAGAGACAGAGAAAAGGTTTCTTTTAACAGGGTTCCTACACATTTTCTATTTCAAAATCCCATACTTTTCCCATCCTTTAATTTACAAACTTCTTGGTAGATTTTTCTGACCATTCTCGACAATGCTACTCCAAAACCAAACGTTTGTCTCAGCATCCAGGAATCGTTGAGCACCTACATTTGTGCTTTAACATTGATGGTGTGCCACTTTTTAAATCCTCCAACTTCCAAATGTGTCCCATACTCTGCAACTTTCACAACTTTGCTCCTTTCATTGTGGCCATCTACTGTGGAGTTGCTAAACCAAATTCAGTGGAAGAGTACTTAAGTGACTTTCTCTAGGAGTTGCAGCAGTTACAGCAAGATGACATTGTTCATGGAGGCAAAGCACTTCAACTGTCTGTGAAAGCATTCATATGTGATGCTCCTGCCAGGGCATTCTTTAATGCAATCTTGTTACCATTCTTGTGAGTGATGCACTATCAGAGGCACCTATGACGGAAGGTTTGTTCTTGGGGCCAAAGAGCCAGGTGCGGTTCCAAGGACTGAAGACTATTTTGTTTAGGCCAGCTCTGCTGCCACTCTGCCTTCACCGCACTGCTGCCACCTGTGGACAAGGAGGAGTGAGAGTTATACAACAAAATTAGTTATTAGTTGTTAGGGGCAGCACTAGTATAAAACCTCTAAAATCTCTAAAAACAATCACAAATAGGGCAGTTCATCACAGTTCAACAATTGTGGTTTGGAACTAGGCCTACTGCAACTGGATTGATAAAAAGTAATGTAGTTGCAAACATCTCACCTGGCTACTTGTATTTGGGAAGAGCAAAAGCTATCAGCCATCAGCATGATCATGTTATTTGGTTGTTGTTGTAGAACAAGGAAAGGAATATCCAGTGTTTCCTCTACATTTATTTAAGCATGGCGGTCCGCCACGGTTTAAATCCTATCCCTCTCAAGTCACATTAAATGGGATAGGATTCAGGAACTAATTAATTTAAACCTCACTGACCAGAAAATGTAATGTCTCTGTTTCATAGCAGAGTTATTGCTAATCACACCATTTAACATGACGTTGAGCAACTAGAATTGTTTTTAATATCCCGGGAGTGACGCCCCCAAGTTTTTTTTTTTTCCGGGGGGCGGATGGGTAGGTGGGTGGACTAGGGGGTGGCTCAAGGACTAGAGTGCCTTAGCCTGGGTTTTCCCATGCTGCCTTACGCACCCGTTTTTATTCACCCATGCTGCCTTACGCACGCGATTTTATTCACGCTGCTAGGCAGCCTGGATTCTATGGACTTCGTTTTCACCTCAACGAAGGAACCAATCACAGAACAGAGGGAGGGCAGCAAGACGATGACGTCACGCCGAAGCCGTTATGAGCTATGTACAGACGCATGTGATAGACATTCGTAGCGCCCAATAAATGGCTCTGGGCATTCGTAAACCATGTTTCAAATACATGAATGTCTAATTCCCAGACCCTATCTCAATGAGGTCTGACGTTAGCCAGGCTAAGAGCGCCTATTCATGGAAGAGGCATGCGTGTTGGAAGTGGTTTTCAGCTAAAGAGACACTGAAAACATGTTTTAATCTGTATACCATTAACATTGCATAACAAATAACAAAGTAAAACATTCATTTGTAGAGTACCAAAGACAGACGTATGTGATGGTACAAACCAATATCTGTAATGCAGTGGGTAAATTAACGTTACGTTAGCAGTAGTTGTAACGTTTTATGCAAAAAATATATGGTTTATGTAACAAACCCTTCAAATTTATTTTGTTTATTGTATAGTTTTTGATGGGGAATTCAGAGGAACCCATGTAAAAAAAAAAAAAAACGAAAAACTGATGCATTTAGTCCAAATTGACTGTGCTAAAAAAGTAAAGTGAATGGGTGTCCAACTCTTGAAATAGCATGCATCTCCTTCCATGCAATCCCCGCCCCACCCCCACCTTTTTCCCACGCTTAACGGTAGTGTTATATGTAGATAAATTACAATACTTACAGTATTTGAAGTAGCTGCACAACCATGCTAAATAGTATAGTTTTGGCACACGATACACAAAGACACTTCTGCCATCATACCGTAATGTAAACTATACTCGTAAACATGCTAATTACCAACCATTTCGTTCGAAAATTCTAAAACAACAATGTTTTATTATGTCTTTACCTGGTGAGTGAACTCTCTTGCGAGCTTGGACGTGGCACACATTTGGAATATTCCAGAATGCACTCAGTGTTCTTAGGGCAGCAGTCCTCACAACACACCACCTGCAAACAGAGGGAACAGAGGGAGACTAAGATTAATACGTTGCAAAACACACAGAACATGAAAAGACCATCACTGAAGCACTACTACACTCACATGCATCTTACCACATGCCTCAGAGCAAGTCAGGTACATCAAACAAGGGGCAAATAAGGGCTATGAAATGAAGAACATGTAGCCTAACACTAACGTTACCCTTCACAAACTAAAGATCCCTTTACTTGTATGATATTGAGGTGCCACCCACCCATCACACTTGCCCCATTCACATCCATTAAATGACAGGTCTGTTAATGAACATGGCTATATTAAACTGCAGTTCCTTAAATCAGTGGGTAGATAACTGATATATATATATATATATATATAACTTAATTCATACTGGACCTCTTTGCAGTTATAGCAACACTACATGTATATTATGTATCAACACTAGCACTACATGTATTAAGTTTAAATAATGTGACCTACCTATGTCCCATTGAAGTTCGCAAGGTAGAGCTAACGTTAACCGTTATTAATTCTAACGTTAACAACTTTCATCTGTGTCTGCTAGCCTGCATGGTAACAGCCACTTTAAATGTAGCTAACGTTACTTGTATAGCTAACTTACTTGCGCCTGATATTTCATTCTAAAACTAACAAACAGACAAACAGGCAAACAAACAGATATTATACATAATAGTGAAGTTAGTCTGCTACTGGAAAAGTTAACATTAACAGCTAACATCGCTAGCGTTAGCTCACTAGCTAATTCTAAACATGACTAACGGCTTTGATTAACATTCCATTATGAAAACAATATATTTCGAATAAATTCACGTTTTCAATTGGCATACAAAAGTACTGTAATTCTTACCTGGGATATGATGACGGCAGAGTTTGTACAGCTTAGCAGCTACTGTACACATTCAGTCAGAGGCATGACAGAAAAGTGACGGTTGAAGTCACTGGTGACTGCAGTTGAAAAGGAGCAAACTCCGCAAAGATTCTAGAGTGCTACGCGAATTTGAATTTGATCAGGGGTGGGGGATGGGAATTGCTGTGTGTGCGCATGCGCTTATTAAGTGGTGATAAGCATCCGTTAAAAACAATCGTGAAAATGATTACTGTTGGCATTTTAGTCTGTTATATTACCAGACTGATTGGTAGAAGTGTCAAAACAATAGTAACATTAGCCTAGTGGGCTATTATCACTACTATTATGATTATTAACATTATTGGTTCTCATATGGTGGTCAATTCAATGACGTCAATTCCATATCATTTTGACGCCCTTTTTCTTGATATCAAATCAACGTTGATTTAACATCAATCATATTGACCCAAGTTTTATAGACCAGTGACTACATGTTAGATTGATCCCTTGTTGGACCTCTTTACAACCACAAGCAAGCCATAGCTTGTAATGCTAAAATAGTATGAAACTAGATGTACCGCATAGCGGTACAAAATATGACCGCCGCTCAGTCCTGTACAGCCGTTCCGCGAAAATGAATCACACTTCAATTTGTCTCCATATTTTACTCCATCCCCCACTCTTGAAACTTTTGTGTATGCTTGTTTGGCATGCCTGAGTGTGTGTGTGCGGCTGCACAGAAAGTAGCCTACTGGTGCTGAAAAGGTGAATAGATTGTAGAATAGCCAAAGAAGATGTAGCATTGTTATAAAACCTTTAAAATATCTAAACAATCACAAGTAGGGCAGTTCATCACAGTTCATCCATTGCAACTGGATTGATGAAAGGTCACTTACACCTGTAGGCATTGTATTTGGGAAAAGCAAAAGGTATCAGCATAATGTTATTTATTTATTTATTTATTTATTTATTTATTTATTTTTATGTATTTATAAACAAAAACATCTCTGTCAGTTCCATGCCGTTTTCAACAGCTATCAAAAACAAAGGTCATTTTTGGATGGATGGATTTTTTGTGAATGTTTCTTCTTCTACATAAGATTTTAGTCATCTTTAGTTCATGTAATACTTTATTGTCAATGCACAAATTAAGTAACAGTAGTCTGAAACGTTATTGTTAATGCACAAATTAAGTAACAGTAGCCTAGTCTGAAACGAAATGCTGTTTTACATCTAACCAGTGGTGCAAATAACTGACATGTCCAAATGGGCCTTGATGAAATGCGTCGCTAGACTGTTCATACACATTTTAACGGGGCAAAGTTGAAGAGCTTTTGTCCGTTATTGTTCGTGCAAATATAGGCTGATTCATGTTCCCTTGCATTGTGTAACTGAGGTCCATGGCTAGTCTGGCTTTCATCAGACCAAGCTCAATCTTTTAAGAAATCAAAAAATAAATAGCGGGCAGATCAGGCTGGGTTCACCTAGTTCAGCCTAGTCCATAGGCACCCGATATTGTTTAATTTTCCGATTGAGATATACACGCTCTGGCTATTCTAAATGCAAAAATGCATCAGGGAGTTATGACAAAACGGTAACTAACAAACTAGATCCTAATAGAAAGCTGTTAGCTTCCCTAAGCTACAGGTAGGATTATAAGGTAGGCCTATTTACAACATAAATTGTCAATAGGCTATGCTGGCAACACAAATAAAATCTCCTTTGGAAACCAATGGTTTACGCCTTACAGTATCAAGCAGACTTAAACTGTCATATCGTGGCGAAAAGTTGTAATAACATTCACGCAGCTCCATGAGTCAAGGAAAGCGCGAATGAAGTAGCCACTTCTAAATGGGACCCACTACACCGTAGCTTAAGGTGTGTTGCTAAAGCAGCCATAATGAAATGAAGGTGTCATTGTTTGGATACTTCACACACACGTGCTTTTTAATTTCACAGACTACAACTACCAAGCTGTAATCAAAGCACATCGATTCCCCTCTCACACACATGGCACGCACTTAAAACAAAATAAACAGGCGTCTCAGTCTCACGCATGTATAGGCAAAACTGTATCAGACCGGTGTAACGTTGGTAAATCTTCCATTGGACAGAATGATTTTGTAGCACGTGCAATAAATGACAGTCGAAAGATACAAACAGTGCTGCTATCAATTTGCTTGGTATAACCGCATTTATAGTTTTCTACAAATGCAATCAATCAAATGCCTCCATCACTAAACCAACGCTAACGGTAACATTACCTAGGTCCTTATTGATATTACAAGATTAACGTACCTGCAGTAAAAACCAAGCATGTCCGATAAACATCCTCAGATTTATTTCGGCTTCAAGAAGAAATGGGAATTACACTTCATGTGAACATCGTCCTCTCCTTATTAGATGTTCGCTGCGGTAAATTACAGTCCTTGTAGGAAGCGTCCATTGTTTTTTCCAACCCACTTTTAACTTCCAACAAAATTACGTCTCACTGCAACGATGCGCCATCTAGTGGACAAACGACTACTTATCGCCAATACTGAAAATGCAGCCATGATGATGATGATGAATATTTATTTTGGCTTTCTTTTAATCCTACTGAATTTGTAATTATGTATCGGCCGTTCTAATACCGATAGTATGTGGGTGCCTGTGTGTGTGCATGTGTATATGTGTGCACCGCCATTTACAGGCCAATGAGTGTACAGTCACTAAATGTACACATAACCTAATTTTTTTAGACCCCCCCATGGATGAAATTCTACGAAACTTGGCATACCCCCAGAGAATGGCAGGTCAATCATACACATAAAATTTGGTGCAGTTCTGAACATCTTAACTGAAGATAGGGGCGATTAAAGCAGAATAATATTGCATTTTCATTTTTTACCGGGGGGTGGGGGTGCAAATCACAAATGAAAATGTAAAAGTCTAGTGGGGCTACGTACCCACCAAATTTCATGTACCCCGGTGGTTAATGTTTTCAATAAAAAGCAACCTATCTACAATGAACAGAGAGAGAGAGTTAGATACAGTATGGTGGGGAAGCAACGTAAAAAAGGGCACCAAGCTTCTCGTCAGAGGAACTTGAAGTGTTGCTGGACGAGGTGAGCTTGCACAAGGTGACACTGTTTTCCAGCTTTCGGAATAACTTGTGCAACAGCAACAAAAAAGAGCTATGGAGCGACATGGACTACACAGCTCCGCGGCCGGCGCCGTTTTTGATTCAATACAAGGACACATTGGATCGCTGCCATAGGCCTAGTTGGTCGCTTACTGGACACCACCATGCTTACCCATTTATAGATCTTAGCCATTTAGAAGCAAATTCTTTGCCAGCTTTTAATTATCAAAAGTGATTGCCAATAGAGTCCCGAAGCCATGACGTAGCGTTGCCAAGGCAGCAATTTCCCTGGATCTAAACAAATCAATCTACCATTAGAAATCACCATAGCGGTGGCTTTCTTAATATATTTCAATCATTTTACAACGTTTCTAAGACGTTAGTATATTTTTTTTTACACTGTAGGAATCACATACTACAACATATATTCATACCAACACGATCAAATTCGTGACTACAGAGTTTTATTTTAGCATGGGTTTCCTCAGTAAAAGAGACCTGCATGTAACTTCACAGCATGCGGTTAAAATCCTTAAATTCACGGAAGTGTTTTGGCTTTATTTTTTTGGCAAAAAACCATCACTCTTAACAGCCACCAGTCTTTGAGAAGACGTGAAATATCCACTGGAATTTTGTTTCTTTCTATTACACCTGCCAGGGAACCCGTGTTATGTGGCTAAGCTGCTGCCTAGCAGGTAAAACACGTTTAAATGGATATATTTATTTTTATTAGCTAGAAATGATGCCACATGTCTACATTCAAGGCTATTTATGCCACTTCGAAAGTTTGTTTAGATCCAGTGATTCTGCCGCCATGGAAACGCTACGTCACTCTTCGGGACTCTATTTGAACGCTTTAATGACATTATGAAATAGCCTAGGCTAATTACCACCATATTAGTTCTGATACCAAAAAAAATGAACATTCTAAGTTCCGCAACAATTGAAGGTTTTACAATTCTATGTTGAATTCAATGAACCCAGATATTCTTTAGAACGTTCATTTCCCAACATTCCGGTACTCCTAAGGGTTACCTTTATATGGCTCTGGGGTTAACAAGAAAAACAAAAACAATGCTTGAACGTTCTATTTTGTTCACAATCTACTTCCGCTTCATTAAGATAACTTATCACCCAGAGAGAAGAAATACTCTTTTCTGATTGGCTGGCGGGGTGGCTTTTAATTCTGAATAACGGGACACCTATGAAGTAGATCTGGTAAAAAAAGTTTAATCGCCGTTCCATATCAATGCTTATGAATTGTAACTATAACAACGATAGTAGGACGACGGTTGAGCCTGGAGGCAGGCTTCACAACAATGGAATCAACTGTAAACAAGCTAACTGTCCATGCTATCGCTGTTATAGGGCCAATGGAAGCTGTACAACAAGCTGAACTTGAGCTTCTTTTTAAACGGAGCCGCGTGTTTCCTTTGCTTTACAGTGGCAACCGGGTGATAAGCGGGATAACGGCCTTCGAGGTGTGTCCAGTTATACGGAATTAATGGACTCGGGCGGAGGCAACTCCCCTAGGGTAGTTTTTTGCCCCTCGCCCTTGTCCATTAATTCCGTATAACAGGACACCTTGGCAGCCGTTATCCCTTACATATGGACTGTTAAAATGGAAGCCTTGTGGGAACAACTATGATGCTGATAATGGAAGTCTCTTGAAATGGTCAATTCATAGGCTACTTTGCAGTATGAATAGGCAACAGCAAAGTTGATCAGACTATACCTACTTAGGCATAACCCTCATTACAACAGGGCACTTTGGCTTGGCTATGAAGGAACTTAAAGACAAGGCAAAAACACCATTACATGCCATCAAAAGATCGATTAGATTAGAGCTATCAATTAGAATTTGGATTAAGATATTTAAAACTGTAATTGAGCCATTGCACTATATGGCTGTGAGGTGTGGGATTTGGAGTATGAGTTCTCAAACTGGGATAAACATCCAACCGAAGTCCTGCATGCAGAGTTCTGCAAAGGTGTCCTCCGGATGCCGAGGAAGATGTCGAACATGCATGCAGGGCAGAATTAGGCCAATACCCCCTAATTATTAACATTCAACAAAGAGCCGTTAAGTTCTGGCAATGCATTAAAATGAGCATTCTCGACTCACTCCACCAGCTGGCTCTGAAAAGCCAAGAGCAAAACCGGGGAAGGAGCCCACTTAGCCAACTGGAGACTCAGTGACCTCACACCATCCCACATCACTGAGGCCCAGTACAATGTTACAGTAGCAAGACAAATTTGACCCAACCAAATTACAAACACTAAGAAAGGAAAATGACATCTATCGGAGAGAAGTCACCAAAACACAATTTAAATTACAATGTTATTTTGCCCTAAAACATGACTACAAAATGGCTACTTACCTGAGTACACTTTTAGACCCAAATCTCAGGAAAACTATGGCAATGTACAGACTCAATGTACAGACTCAGTCTCTCTATTGAAAATTGCAGATACAGGCAAACCTGGCTGCCCAGAGAGGAGAGGCTGTGCTCGCACTGCAGCCTGGGCACTGTGGAGACAGAGCTCCACTTCTTGACAGATTGCCCGAAATATAAGGAAATACGAACATTGGCATTCAATAAATTAAATTCAATCCTCCCTGAGTTTCGAACCTGGACAAATGAGACAAAATTGCCTTACATCCTCGGAGATAACGAGGAAGTGGCCATTCTGGCTGCAAAATTTGCTGGACGAGGTGAGCTTGCACAAGGTGACACTGTTTTCCAGCTTTCGGAATAACTTGTGCAACAGCAACAAAAAAGAGCTACTGTATGGAGCGACATGGACTACACGGCTCCGCGGCCGGCACCGTTTTTGATTCAATACACGTTGGATCACTGCCATATGCCTAGTTGGTCGCTTACTGGACACCACCATGCTTACCCATTGATAGATATTAGCCATTTAGAGGCAAATTCTTTACCAGCTTTTAATTATCAAAAGTGATTGCCAATTTGAACGCTTTAATGACATTACGAAATAGCCTAGGCTAATTACCACCATAATAGTTCTGATACCAAATAAAGTAGCCTAAACTACATAAATAGGCCTGCCCTGCACCCATTGCAAACATATTTTATTATTATTCTTAAAATGTCCATAACATAAAATCATCGTTGAGCCACAACATCATCAACATACTGTACCATAGTTTGACTTGTACTGCGCTGCGCTGATTTCTAAAGACTGCTGCACAGTGGCGGCGACTAGCGTCTTGAGAGCTCAAACAACGCTAAGAGGGAGCTTACGAATGGTCCAGACCAACCTTACGAAAGTGTGACTTACACAAGATATACTTAGCGTACAAACGTGTCGGGAATCGTGCCATAATCTTAAGAGAGAGGTTAAGGAAAAGGTTAAGAACTACTTAGCGATAAGAACGTTTTGGGGAACCGGCCCCTGTTTTGTCACGTGGAATACACAAATAATGTATAAGAAACAAAATAACAAACCATATAGGCTACAGCTGCCCCTTCCTGTTTTGTGTTGGAGAGGGGTCACTATTGGTTTTTATATTGTTCACGTCACTATTTGCATGAGCAACGACTACAAGACTTGCAATAACTAGATGTACCGCAGAGCGGTACAAAATATGACCGCCGCCCAGTCCAGCACATGTTTTCCACAAAAATAAGTCACGCTGAAAGGCATATATGATTCTTAACTGTCTCACTGTATTGCATTATGCACACTCAATTCTCACTGGTATCTGCTAGACAACAACTACCAAAACATGATTAGTTCAAGATTTCACATGTAATATACATTTTATACAACCCCACCCCCATCTTGCCTGTTCATAATTCTGAGAAATTCTTGAATTGTGTGCATGTGTGCGTGTACATGTTTATGTTTATGTGTGTGGGTGTGTGGGTGTGTGTGTGTGTGCGTGCTTGTGTGTTTGCCTGCGTATGTGTGTTTGTGCATGTGCATGCATGCGTACATATGTCTACTGTGTGAGTATGTGTCATACGTATGATTACTGTGAATGTATGTGTGTGCGTGTGTATCTGTTTATGCACATGTGTGCACATGGAATAGGTTTACATGACCCCTGCAGGCAAACATATGCAAAAAATTGGTCATCCTAGGCCCTGCGGTTCTCAAGATATTCACAGAAAACTGTGTCTGCCCTACCCTCCTTTCGGGGGGTCCAGTCCAGCGGGGGGCTACAGATCAAAACGAAAAGCGATGGTTCCATGCTATCCATGTGGGGTTACATGCCCACCAAGTTTCGTGTACCCCGGTCTTACAGTGTCCTGGGAATCCTTGACGGAAATTTGAACTTTGAAATTTGAATTTGATGCGAAAAAGAAAAAAAAAGAAAAAATCTGACTAAACCTAAATGACCGCCGCTTTGCTGCGCGGCGGTCATAATAAGATTGGCACCTTACACTAAACAATCTAGTTGACTGAACGCGCCACGACTCTAGTAGCCTACAACTCCTATGATTTCTGTCAGACTTTGGAAATTTAATCGCCGACTGTGAAATCGCATGAAAATCATACAATGTAAGGCCGGCATACCTTGAGTTAATGGAACGGCTTCAGCCCCAAGTGAAAGTCTACCCTAGTCCAAGCCAGGCAATTTCGGTTAAGCGCCGCCTTCATTAGCAAGGTTGATGGAATACCCCTCTGCTCCTCATTGCCTTGATCGATGGTGATCGAGAGACTTCCCGAATTTCCGTTGGGCCGGTGGCATTTTGGGGCCGGGCAGATTACTCTAAAAAGCGCATGGTATTGATGTTTCCTTGCTGTGCCTTCCGAGTAGCCTGCACTGTCTTACTGCAGTTCCTTTCGTTTTCAGAATGTTCATTATATCCATAACCATAACTCTTTCAGTAATTAGCAACCACCAGAAACTAACAATCATAAGATCTGTGCATGAGCTCTCTCCCTGCGCATGAAAACGATGTGCTTATTGTACATTTGTTTCAGTATTTCCTATCTGCTTTCCTTTGCTACCTCGTTTTTTGGTTCTGGCTGTCTTGGCTTGTTAGTCAATAGTAAAGCTGATTTGTCTCTGTTGCTGGTATTTGTTGATTGTTTAGATGACAAATGTTGGGGGGGACAAACACCACCTTTTGAAAGTTGAGGGAGACACGTATCCCGCCACCCCTTCAACAATAACCCCCCTACCACACACACGCACACAGACACACACACCCTGGCGTTCCAGGCACCGGGCCACTCTATTTTTACAACCCTGGTTCTACATACTTTTTTGTGATATCAATTAAAGATTAAATACTCTCTTCAGAAAACAAACATCTGTATTTGAAACATTGCATGTAAAACAGTAAATTGCCACTGAAATACATCTATACCCCTGTTTCAACAATGTGGAATGTATTGTCAGAATAGCCATATGTGTGTATGTCTAGTTACATTCTCATACTATGAAGGCTTTTTTAGAATGTAATTAATTAGATGTTATTATTTTAGTACTTACCCAGATGTAGTGCTCCTCATCAAATTGTGATTATGAAAATATTCTTGCCTGGTTATGGATTCTCTGTCTTGTTCAATTCCCCCAAACAAATGTTCTAATGTAGGTACACACCTAATGGGTGTTCCGCTCACCCTGTAATCTGATATCACTGTAAGTTTCTCATAACTTTCCTTTGGACTGATGTTAATATCTGACCTGTTAAACCTGTATTAACCTGTATGAAAATAAGGACTTTTTCAACTTACATCCCCTTTGGCACAGAGCTTTCAATGGCAACACAAAGGACTATTTTATAACCTACTCCACCCGTCATTGACAGTGAGTGGAAACTTCAGTCATTTGCATTAACCATGTTCAAAACTCACACCAGACACTACGCTGATGCTTGCGCCCAACATTGAGCGGTTCACCTTTAAAGTCTATAATATTGTTATTTATTGATTTACTCATTTGCCAAAGTTTATTTGAAAGGAAATATTTTTAAAATACATTCATAGCAAAAATTGATGCACAAAATTGATTTTGATTAATTAAGTAATTATGCAATTAATTAGATTGATCTTAGCCCTCTGGCTGTCTAGTTTTGCTAAAAATATTATCCCACAACCCATATGTAACCCATTCAATTTATTTTAGAAACTCCAGCATAGTGCTTTCAGAGTCAACCAAGGAAAGACGGCTGCGGGGACGTTTATAGAAACAGAATGGCATTCAACAATCATGAGTCATGACATAATGTCAGTTTCCTATAAACCGCTCCTCTTTTTAGAAAGGGAGGTGGAGGTGTTTTGGCATTGAAGAGTATGTCATGAAAATGTCACTGATCAGGATAGGCCGAAACCTTTTTTTTTGGTCCTCTGTTAACTTGTTTTTCTACGTTGTGAGTTTCGTCCATAATGGGTAATCAGTCCTAGGGTGCCTAAGAGATATAGGAATAAATATGTTTTTATTCAATTATTATTTGAAATACAATATCTGATAGTACATCATATTTTGGAAGGAAAAGCCTTTAAAGTTAATGACTATGTTATTATCTCGGTGTGATGTGAATATAGTGTGGTTCCCAGAGTCTTTGTGCAGAGTCTGGCCTCTTACGACTGGGAAACATTTCAAACTTTTCATCATCCCAGCAGGCATAGACTTTGCATTAACTTTGTGTTAACCTTGATTAGGCTGGGCCAATGGCTTCCATTACATTGATCAGGGATTCCTAATGTTAGTTCCTACGTTGCCTTACCTTCACAAACTGATAATAAACTGCATCGGCAGTCAGGAAATAATGTATTTAGGCCTACTTTTGCTGTGAATACAATGTTTTACAAATGTTACTACTGCCATTTACCACAACCAATTTTGATTCCAATACTAGCATCATGCCCTTTCATTACTGATTGGCCCGGCAGATTACAGATTACATTATGTTCTTACATAATTGCTAACTTTTAAAATGATATCAGATTAGTAAGCAGAATATGCCTTTGGAACATTAGATGAATGGTTGCTGATAATGGGTAATGTAGATATTGCATTAAAGATCAGCCATTTCTTTCTACAACAAACCGCTTACAATTGTGTGGGCACATACAGTAATGTAATTTGAAAATTACTGCCCTGATTAAAAAAACAAAAACAAAAAAATGTTTTTTTTTTTTGGTAAATTGGTAATTTCTAGGTGACCCCAAACTCTTGCCAGTATTGTATACATATAGAGCTCTGTAACAAACAAAAAAAACATAGACCACTTTTTGTGGTCATTCTATGGTTGCTGAATGACATTTAAATGAGTTGACGGCCATATTCAAAATTAAGAGACGAATGCAAATTTGAATATGACTGTCAACTCATTCGAATGTCTCTCGGCAACCATAGGATGACATCAGAAAAATGTGCAGTGGTCTCCTTTTTCCAGAGCTTATTTAAAACAAATGTAAGTCTGATATTTTGTTTTGATGGTTCTTTATTCATTATTTGAGTGTACAGGTTAAACGGGTAGACTAAGTGCAAAGGAGAGGGAAAGGGATAGTGTCAGCAGCTCGCCACTCTATTGGATTAAACAAGACACGCCTGTGAGGCAAATCACTAACCATACAAATGTAATTATTACAGAAAGAACAGTGCGGTCATAAGTGCCATTTGGTGAGGACACACTCCTGTAAGTAGGGTAAAATTAAATGTCTAAATTATTATCATTAAAATAAATAATCTTAATGATTATATGGATAAATTAAATATCATATAGCACAACCTGTTTCATACAGAATGTTTACAGATGGTTAACTTCTTTTCCAGAAAATAACAAAGCTGCATGAGGGACTATTGATCTGAAATACAATGGCATTACAACATTCAGGTTGGTGCATAACTAAACAATATCCCAGAGTTATAATAATGTTTATGTTGAGAGTACCATAAAAAATACCATTTGCCAAATTGTAGTATGGCAACCTTCATATCAATGATACTTCAGTGATTCTGATAGATCAGGTTTCATTGTTGAGCTGACACATTTGATTAATTTGGAAGATAAATGTAAAACAATACTTCTGACTCTATATGAAGTACTAACTCCTATCATTTAAAAGCAAAGTTTATCATAATTTATACAACAATTGGGTTCTATGGAATTATTTATTTGTTTCTGATTGGCCGAGAGACGTTCCATGAGTTGGAATATCCCTGGACATTTCAACTCAGACTTTGCACAGCTAATAATAAATCACTCCGCGATACAATGCGAAGATTTGACACAATGTTCTCATCCCAGCTCTCCACTATTTCAAGCAATGGGTTACTCCTTAGCAAACCATAACCAAACAGTGCTTCACCACATCTGTGGATTAAGCCACACAGTCAACTCGATGTAAGTAAGATAAACGAGGATGCTAATTGTTCTTAGCATTGCCAGCATTGTGTATAATATGATTGTCACTTGGAGAAGACTAACGTTAGCATAATTAGCTAACCGCTGCTAACGTGCTAGCATCGTCACGTCAGGCTGTGCACAGTAATATAACATTTATTCACCATGAATTAATAAAGTTGAGTGGTTCTGCAATGTAGACAATGTTTCCGTTTTTTTGCAGTACCATGTCCCTTACATGACATGGCCCATTGTCCTTGTAACATGCATTCAGCAAACCTAGATATGAATGTGATTTCAGCCCGACTTTCAACATTTCTTTCAAGAAGACATGAAACCACCAAGACCCGTAACGAGGGATCTGGAATGTTGGTTACCTAGCAACCAAGATGCTGTCTATTGAAAAGGGAACTATTTTTTGATGCGTAAGAACGATGTCGAAATTAACATTTTTAAACAATAATGGGGTGTTTTCAGATTATTATGACCGCCGCGCAGCGAAGCGGCGGTCATATAGGTTTAGTCAGATTTTTTTTTTTTTTTTCGCATGCCCAAATTTCCGTCAATGATTCCCGGGACACTGAAAGACCGGGGTACACGAAACTTGGTGGGCATGTAACCCCACATGGATAGCATGGAACCATCGTTTTTCGTTTTGATCTGTAGCCCCCCTGCTGGACTGGACCCCCCGAAAAGGAGGGTAGGGCAGACACAGTTTTCTGTGAATATCTCGAAAACCGTAGGGTTTAGGAGGACCATTTTCTTTTTGTATGTTGATCTCAAGGGGCCATGTCAACCCATTCCATAACCACTCATTTCATGTATAGCGCCACCTAGTTAAACACAAAAAAGTAAAAATGAGGTGTTGTAATTGAAGGTATCTGTGACCTAACATAGTCAAAACTGCACACAATTGGAAGTGTAGGATCATTATGACACCCTCTGTATGCACGCCAAGTTTTGTGGAATTCCGTTCATGGGGGGCCACACAATAAATTAATTTATGTTACTACAGTGGGCATCGCTTTCAAATGACCACTTCATTCGCGCATTACGCGGCGTGAAGCTGCGTGAAGCTTTAGTACCACTTTCAGCCACTGTGCGTCGCTCTGCCACTGTACATCGCTCTGCCTGCCGTCCCTTACATAATTGTTGCCGAGAGTAATCCCAGCCTACGAATTCAATAACAAAATAAATCAGGCATAATTAAACATTACCTCGATTTAGGCTACTTGGGTATGGCTTAAGGCTTGACTACACGAAAATCGAAATTTGCTGTCTACATTATTGTCAGTGTTGGGGTTAACGCAACTACGCAAATCAAAACAGTGGTGTGATAATTGAGCCAGTAGAGAAATAACTGTTCAGAATTAATCTGTAGCCTTGGGTAGGCTTCTGCAGAAAACAATGTTGTTGCCGATTTAATACTATCTGGCTACGTTTTTAACAGGCTACGCAATAGAGGCTTAGACAACTATGACCCACGTTTTGGTTTCGTAAATTAATTTGGCCTACTTCTTGACTGCAATGTAGTCAATTGACTGCTTGACATGTCATTTTTATTTTTCTGTACAATAAACAATTACATCTGCTTTATGCCGCAGAATTACATTCATATTTGGCTGACTGCGGACGCGCCACTTCCCTCCCCATATTCCAAGATTAAGATAGTATGAAGTGCTTTTTGTAAAAAAATAGTTAAAACGAATAGCTATTTGCAATTTGACAAAACACTGGTCCTCATTTTGCGAATGCGAGGACGATATGAGCCTGTTGCATTTAGTTAGATGTCCGAGTCACGCATAATGTTTGAAAACCACTGGCTCGTAATCACAATAATTTAACACACGACAGTTGGATAACCTACTTCATCATGTCCCCATGCCTACATTTTTGTGAGTAACATAGAGATCGTTAAAAACAATAAAGTATGGCTCTCCGTTTGGGACATCGAAAACTTATATTTTTAATAGACTACCGTCGAAGATGCTTACTTGCAAAAGCCTCGGGATAACACGTTATCTCCACTATCATCAGTCATGCCCCTTGATCAAAGTGGGGAATGAAATAAAAGTTTGAGAACCACTGGCTTAACAAGTTACCTACAGTCCAGAACACAGAATCTGTAATATTCTGATGATCGGCGATGATATCGGCAAATGTTTGTTTTCCAAAGTAAGAATTTCACTTCACCATGCACCTTCGACAATACCTGGCCTACCTGGTATCATTACAAACATTATTCTGTGTCCTAAAACTGGCATATTTTATGGCATTGTGTCATGTAAGTTCGTTGCAAAATCTAGAGAAATGTGTGAGGTGGTCAGCGGGGGACAATTGAGACACACATTGGATTGTTTTATTACTTGAACACTCCACACTATCCACAGCTGTGGTAGGCCTATCAGGGGCAGGAGGATTACTGTCAGCGCAGGCTTTATATAAAATTCTTCAACAGAAGGCCTCGAATGTTGTCTTGTTTGTGGAGCGCTTTGCTTCGCTTCTGTAATTTCGGCTTCATTGAAAATGAGGGCTTCCCTCAATGACCCTCCGAGAATAAATAAAGGTTGAATGAATGAATTAATGCAGGCTTGCCCAAAATAAAGGCATGTGGTTTGCGCAGCCTACAGTAAATAACAGACCCGCCAGAATGTGCGTTATGATGCTTTTTTACGAGCAAGATGTTTTGGTACCCTACGCACACTGCATGTTCTTAAATAACAATGATCATCAGTAATATTCGACCATTAATTTGGGTAAATGGGCAAGCGAGACCACCTTGATTGGCTGATTGGCTGATGATTGTAACGCGGGCATGATTCCAAACACCTCCCTTACGATGATGAGTGACAGGTCTCAGAATGCGTGCGCTACACAAGGACGGAAGATGATGAATAACTGGTGTCGTAGGCTATTCACAAAGGCTTTTATCTTACTACTAGGAGTAGGCTACTCCTAAATCGCACTTAAAGATTTTAGATTGGAGTTTTCTCTTAAAAGTTATTCACAAAGCCTTTCAGACAACTCCTAAACTAGGAGTGAGTCTTCGTGGCTATGGGTGACGTCATTACTCATGCACGAGCTTGACTGAAGTGACCACCTTGATTGGCTGACGATTGTAACGCGGGAATTCCAAACACCTCTCTTCCGATGATGACTGACAGGTGACAGGTCGGAGAATGCGTGCGCTACACAAGTAGTGCGAAGGACGGAAGATGATTAATAACTGAATAAAAAGGCCTAGCCTAAATGAATAAAGAGTAAGGCAAAACAAATAGCTTAGTAGCCTAATGAAACATGGGCCTATGGATTGATGCAGTAGCCTACCTTTGCAACATTATTAAATGAATCTGTCACCATATCCCTAGGCTACGTTTGCAAAGAGGAGAACATTTTAATTTGATTCACAATGAAACGTTACATTTCATTTACATGTTAACAATGAGTAGTTTTGGTTGTTGTTGGTGGCGTTATTGCATCCCTTTTATGAATGCAAAATTGTTCCCTTGCGATTGGAAGCTCCTGTTGCGCATAGGCTATTTCAAAACATTGCAACGTAAAATGCCACAAAAAAGCTGTTTATGAATAGGTCTTAGTGAGTTAGGAGTCCTCTCGACTTAAGCTGTCCCAGACTTAGGTGCTACATTTAGGTCTAAAATGCTTCGTGAATTACTTTTTGTGAAAAAATTAGGAGTCCTGAAGTTAGGAGTGACACGCCCATTATTTTTAGGAGTTGCTCCTAAATTCGCCAGTTAGGAGCTACTTTTAGCCTTAAAATTATTTGTGAATACGGCCCCTGAATAAAAAGGCCTAGCCTAAATGAATCAAGGCAAAACAAATAGCCTAGTAGCCCAATGAAACATACGGATTGATGTAGTATCTTTGTAACATTATTAAATTATTCTGTTACTATGCCTACGTTTGCAAAAGAGAACATTTTAATTTGATTCACACTAATGTTACATTTAATTTACATGTTGACAATGATTAGCCTAGTTTTGGTTGTTGTTGGCGGCGTTATTGCATGTTAGTTATGCCTACAATGCAAAATTGCTTCCTCGCGATTGGAAGCTCCTGTAGCTGCATAGGATTTCAAAACCGCAAGTTTGTGAATAGGTCTGTGAGTAAGGAGTCATCTTGACTTCCTTTAAGCTGTCAGAGGTGGGAAGGTGTGATTTTTTGGGGGAAGGGCCGGATTAACTGGGCACAATTGTCTGATGGCCCCCATTCCCCCCAGCCAACGTGAATCGGGTGGTTAGTTAATAGGCCTATCGTGAAGATTTTTCCTGCCATCTAAGGCACGAGCGCATCTGTGAGGCCAAGCCTCACCAAGTAGCTCGTTTGTTTACAACTAACATTCCATTTAATTAAACTGCTTTATAGGCTATGCCGAAATAGTTTTCAACATTTTGAATATTAGTGTCGGGTGAATTGAAATGTTCTCAAAGTAGCCTTATGGCTGAAAGCTGCTTGGGACCCCCCCCCCCCCCCCCCCCCCGTCAAGCAATATAACCATACAAACGCGCTTCCTGCACTCATTGTTTCAAAAGGAGTAATTTTGGCTTTGTCAGAACTGAAGAGCTGTGGACGGCACGGCACGGTATGCCCAATGAAAATAAATTAACGCAACGCAACACAACACAACACAGACCCCCGCTTCTCTCGCGTCAGTCACTGACATGAACGAAACACAGAACCCGCTTCTCTCACGGCAGTCACTGACAGTAACCTAGAATAAATGCATGGGGAAAAACACTTCCCC
Organism: Alosa sapidissima; assembly: GCF_018492685.1. Lineage (NCBI taxonomy): Eukaryota > Metazoa > Chordata > Actinopteri > Clupeiformes > Clupeidae > Alosa > Alosa sapidissima. Next base: position 24,829,009 of record NC_055965.1, on the reverse strand, counting down.
ATGACAAAGACATCGTAAAACACTGAAAGTTAATATTTTGTCACTAGCAACATTCATCTGTCCTTTGTCAAATGTATTATGTTCCAAGTACCCTATGCGTAATTCTGCTTCATAAAGTTGAACAAATACATTTGCTTATTTCACAGAAAAATATAAATAGCCAGTCTACAGTGCAGAGTTGGTAAGTTATGGTAGGCCAACCTGCAGTGAACATACAAATAGGGGAAATTATTTCTCTTGCAGCTGAGTAGCCTCAGGTGCGCACGTAGACATAAGGCCGAACATGCAAGCGCCAATGAATCGTGCTCTCACGGCAATCGCGCCGTTAAACTTAAATAGGTTAACATCACTCTAAGTTCGCCTTCAAGCAAGGAAAACGATGATTTGAAGACATCTGTTTCGTTGGAAGGGCAAGGGGTAGCAACAGGGCAACACAGAGACAGGCCCGATGGCAGGGCTGTTATGAGAGTATTAAAATATGGGATATTCTACGGGAAAACATTAAAACGGCAAGACAGCGGGGAAAGTTAAAATACGTGATAAACACGGAAAAAGTTGGCATGCATTGTTTCGGTCCCCGTGCACAGGGATTTTTTTGTCATACTATTAATCACATATGATTATTTGTGAAATTGTGCAAACAGGCGCAACACATTTGAAAAGGAAGGACTGGTAGCATGCAAGCTCACGGGAAAGATTGATTTAAGAACGTTATCACAAAGTGTGTGGCTGTGGCGCGGGCGGAAGACAATTGGCAGGGGAGGGTCATGTCTTTTTTAACAATTCTGTCGGAGGGTCATTGAACAATTTCTAGCAGACAAGAGAGGGTCATGCAACTTCCAACTGAAGCACTCAAAATTCCTCCGGTGGCCCCTTCAATAAATAACGACCAGTCCCTAGATTGCTGCTGGGCTATATGTCTTGGTTCTGTTAACAACTCATTGTCAAACGCATAGCCTATCTCGCGGTTGCATCCATTACAAACAAACATGCACTGTGAACGTCTGGGATTGGGGAGAGCACTAAATGCTCTACTGAATAAGCACGAAGTCAAACCTTTAAATGAAAAACACTCTTTAATAATCCAAAAAAATAAACCGCTAATGAAGTAAACTTGACCATCAAAAATCGTTTATCGCTTGTAACTCCGTGATACCAGGACGTAAGAGGAAGGCATTTGGCTGAGCAACGGAGGTTAATATGCTCCATGTTTTGTCCAAACTGTCTATCATCGTTGCACTCGGAGAAAACCGGAATGTTTCATTTGTCCCCGTTTCAATCGTCCCGGTTGTACCTACTCAAAACGCAGATAGAACCTTATTATTCTAAGGTAGCGAAATAGCGTTCAGCATGATTCATGCCCAATTAATTCCCCCTGTTAAAGTGTTCGCCTTTGTAGTTTGGTTTCGTGATAGCCTATGATAAACGGCTTATGGCCAAATATGTGAAAACGTTAAAATACAGTAGGCGACAAACCCGGAAAAAGTTGACACTGATTTTTTCATAATCACTTTGGAGGGTCATAGAAAAATGTATTGCTGGCGAGGGAGGGTCACGTCTTTTTGGACTAATGCTCCCAAAACTCCTCCGGTAGCCCCTTAAATAAATAACGAACAGTCCCTAATGAAGTAAACTTGTGACCATCAAAAATCGTTTATCGCCTGTAACTCTGTGATAACAGGACGTAACAGGAAGGCATTTGGCTGAGCAACGGAGGTTAATACTCTATATTTTGTCCAAATGATGTCTGTCTATCATCGTTGCACTCGGAGAAAACCAGAATGTTTAATTTGTCCTGCGTCTCTACGGCTGCAAACGGGATTCACTCGCAGTTAACCAAATATTTCTTTATTAGGGCAGAGCAGGCATATTTCTGGCTATTACATTATTTCTAAACCAGTCTGCTAAAGTCTGTAGTGAAGTCTGTGTAGGGTTTTCCAGGCTCCATTTCTTTTTACGAGACACCCTGCTCACTTGAGCCATCTACCGGTTGTTTGGGTTGTTGCAGCGTCTCACTGGAAAAATACAAATTAAAGTCGCGTGATACCGCGTGATCCCACGCGCGGACCGCGAGTGAAGCTGGCCAAATTGAAGCACTGCCCACTGTATACACCAACTGGCCTGTAGGTGGCCGGAGACAGTTTTCTGTGAATATCTCGAGAACCATAGGGCCTAGGAGGTCCACCTTTTTTATGTATGTTGGTCTTAAGGGGGCATGTCAACCCGTCCCATTACCACTTATTTCATGTATAGCGGCACCTAGTTAAAAATTAAAAAGCAAAAAATTAGGTGTTTTCATCACAATATCTCTGGCTGACAAGGTCAAAACTGCACGAAATTAAAAGTGTAGGATCATTATGACACCCTCCGAATGCATGCCAAGTTTTGTGTACTTTCGTTCATGGGGGGCCTTACAATAAAATAATTTATGTGTACATTTAGTGACGTACACCAACAAGGATTCCCGGGACACTGAAAGACCGGGGTACACAAAACTTGGTGGGCATGTACCCCCACATGGATAGCATGGAACCGTCATTCTTCGTTTTGATCTGTAGCCCCCCCCCCCCCCCCCCGCTGGACTGGACCCCCCGAAAGGAGGGTAGGGCAGACACAGTTCTCTGTGAATATCTTGAGAACTGTAGGGCTTAGGATGACCAATTTTTTCCGTATGTTTGCCTCCAGGGGTCATGTTAACCCATTCCATGTGCACACATGTGCATAAACAGATACACACACACACACACATACATTTACAGTAATCATACGTATGACACATACTCACACAGTAGACATATGTACGCATGCATGCACATGCACAAACACACATACGCAGGCAAACACACAAGCACGCACATACACACACACACACACACCCACACACATAAACATAAATTTGTACATGCACACATGCACACAATTCAAGAATTTTTCCCGTCATCTACTCCCTGAATTTTTGGTCATTGATACCCGGGACACCGAACCACCGGGGTACATGAAATTTGGTGGGTATGTAGCCCCACTAGACTTTTACGGAAAAATTTCATTTCGTCCCGGGGACCACCACCAACCCCCCCCCCGTGCTGGGCCCCCTGAACCGCAAAAAAAAAACAGTTTTTCGTACGTAGCCCCACTAGACTTTTACATTTTCATTTGTGATTTGCACCCCCACCCCCCGGTAAAAAATGAAAATGCAATATTATTCTGCTTTAATCGCCCCTATCTTCAGTTAAGATGTTCAGAACTGCACCAAATTTTATGTGTATGATTGACCTGGCATTCTCTGGGGGTATGCCAAGTTTCGTAGAATTTCATCCATGGGGGGGTCTAAAAAAATTAGGTTATGTGTACATTTAGTGACTGTACACTCATTGGCCTGTAAATGGCGGTGCACACATATACACATGCACACACACAGGCACCCACATACTATCGGTATTAGAACGGCCGATACATAATTACAAATTCAGTAAGATTAAAAGAAAGCCAAAATAAATATTCATCATCATCATCATGGCTGCATTTTCAGTATTGGCGAGAAGTAGTCGTTTGTCCACTAGATGGCGCATCGTTGCAGTGAGACGTAATTTTGTTGGAAGTTAAAAGTGGGTTGGAAAAAACAATGGACGCTTCCTACAAGGACTGTAATTTACCGCAGCGAACATCTAATAAGGATAGGACGATGTTCACATGAAGTGTAATTCCCATTTCTTCTTGAAGCTGAAATAAATCTGAGGATGTTTATCGGACATGCTTGGTTTTTACTGCAGGTACGTTAATCTTGTAATATCAATAAGGACCTAGGTAATGTTACTGTTAGCGTTGGTTGAGTGATGGAGGCATTTGATTGATTGCATTTGTAGAAAACTATAAATGCGGTTATACCAAGCAAATGTATAGCAGCACTGTTTGTATCTTTCGACTGTCATTTATTGCACGTGCTACAAAATCATTCTGTGCAATGGAAGATTTACCAACGTTACACCGGTCTGATACAGTTTTGCCTATACATGCGTGAGACTGAGACGCCTGTTTATTTTGTTTTAAGTGCGTGCAGGGTGTGAGAGGGGAATCGATGTGCTTTGATTACAGCTTGGTAGTTGTAGTCTGTGAAATTAAAAAGCACGTGTGTGTGAAGTATCCAAACAATGACACCTTCATTTCATTATGGCTGCTTTAGCAAAACACCTTAAGCTACTGTGTAGTGGGTCCCATTTAGAAGTGGCTACTTCATTCGCGCTTTCCTTGACTCATGGAGCTGCGTGAATGTTATTACAACTTTTCGCCACGATATGACCGTTTAAGTCCGCTTGATACTGTAAGGCGTAAGCCATTGGTTTCCAAAGGAGATTTTATTTGTGTCGCCAGCATAGCCTATTGACAATTTATGTTGTAAATAGGCCTACCTTATAATCCTACCTGTAGCTTAGGGAAGCTAACAGCTTTCTATTAGGATCTAGTTTGTTAGTTACCGTTTTGTCATAACTCCCTGATGCATTTTTGCATTTAGAATAGCCAGAGCGTGTATATCTCAATCTGAAAATTAAACAATATCGGGTGCCTATGGACTAGGCTGGGTGAACCCAGCCTGATCTGCCCGCTATTTATTTTTTGATTTCTTAAAAGATTGAGCTTGGTCTGATGAAAGCCAGACTAGCCATGGACCTCAGTTAAACAATGCAAGGGAACATGAATCAGCCTATATTTGCGCGAACAATAACGGACAAAAGCTCTTCAACTTTGGCCCGTTAAAATGTGTATGAACAGTCTAACGACGCATTTCATCAAGGCCCATTTGGACATGTCAGTTATTTGCACCACTGGTTAGATGTAAAACAGCATTTTGTTTCAGACTAGGCTACTGTTACTTAATTTGTGCATTAACAATAACGTTTCAGACTACTGTTACTTAATTTGTGCATTGACAATAAAGTGTTACATGAACTAAAGATGACACAAATCTTATGTAGAAGAAGAAACATTCACAAAAAATCCATCCATCCAAAAATGACCTTTGTTTTTGATAGCTGTTGAAAACGGCATGGAACTGACAGATGTTTTTGTTTATAAATACATAACAAATAAATAAATAAATAACATTATGCTGATACCTTTTGCTTTTCCCAAATACAATGTAGCCTACAGGTGTAAGTGACCTTTCATCAATCCAGTTGCAATGGATGAACTGTGATGAACTGCCCTACTTGTGATTGTTTAGAGATTTTAAAGGTTTTATAACAATGCTACATCTTCTTTGGCTATTCTACAATCTATTCACCTTTTCAGCACCAGTAGGCTACTTTCTGTGCAGCCGCACACACACACTCAGGCATGCCAAACAAGCATACACAAAAGTTTCAAGAGTGGGGGATGGAGTAAAATATGGAGACAAATTGAAGTGTGATTTATTTTCGCGGAACGGATGTACAGGACTGAGCGGCGGTCATATTTTGTACCGCTATGCGGTACATCTAGTTTAGTTTGTTGTAGAATTGTTGTATAAAAGCAATATAGCACTCGTGATCGTGGGATTGGTCATGGATATTCCCACGGCTGTTGTTGCCTGCGCCACTCGGCCTCCGGCCTCGTGGTTACGGCCGAACAACACCCGTGGGAATATCCATGACCAACCCCACTCTCACTCGTGCTATATTGCTTAATTAGTTATCTATTTTTGTAACACTTTCTTTCTTTTTGCTGTTTTTGCTTTTGTTTTGTTTTGATTCAACTCTTTCTCAGATGACAACCTGAAGGGCCATGACAAAACCAAGGCTGACCTCAGGATTGTGCTCCTTGGTCAGACTGGAGCTGGGAAGAGTGCAACAGGAAACACCATCCTGGGGAGGGAGGCCTTCAAAGCAGAATTATCCTCTGACTCTATGACTGCAACCTGTCAGATTAAGGATAGTAAGGTGGCAGGGAGGCATATTACAGTTGTTGACACACCAGGCTTATTTGATAAAATAAAGAGTAGAGATGAACTGAAAAGTGAGATAGAGAAGTGTGTTGATATGTCTGTTCCTGGACCTCATGTCTTCCTGCTGGTGATCAGATTAGATGTGAGATTCACAGAAGAGGAGAGAAATGCAGTCAAGTGGATCCAGGACAACTTTGGTGAAAGAGCGGCAAAGTTCACCATGGTGCTGTTCACTCATGCTGATAAGCTCAAGGGAAAATTAGTGCGAGATGTAATAAAAAACGACCTTCGGATCTTAGTAAAAAAGTGTGGGGGTGGATCTCATGCCTTTAATAATGAAAAAAGGGATAGCCAGACTCAGGTCACAGAGCTGCTGGAAAATATTTCTATCATGCAGGAGAAGAATGGGGAGAAATTCTACACAAACGAAATGTATAAGGAGGCTCAGGAAAAATTGAGAGAAACAACTATAGCTTTGGGAGGAGTGTTTGGAGGTGCAGCTGCTGGTGCTAGTATTGGATTTGCAGCTGCTTCTGGACCAGGAAACCTTATAGGAGCAGCAACAGGAATAGTTGCCGGAGGAGGGGGAGCTGCAATGAGATCTTTTGTCAGAAACATGTCAAAAGGCTATCCAAAGGCTGAAGATGGCTCCCCACTTGCCAATTCAGGTGAAACAGTAATGAAAATGGACCATTAATGGGGCAAAAATAATGTATGTAACATTGGGTTGTTTTTCACTAATATTACATTCAAAGAATGTCCTTTAAGGATTATGCATATTGCCTTTGACAACTAGGCAGACACCTGTAACAACAACAAGGAAAGTCTCTGAGATATATTCTTATTTTAGAATGAAATTCGTATTTTTACTGTAATCTTTACAGTGTGGATAGGCTAAGCCTTTAGTATTTCAAGTAGCAACCAGGGACTCCTCCAGAATGCTAGTTGCTATTTTTAATGCTTAAGGAAGGATTAGAAGTAGTAACTTACTGAGATTTACTGATATATGAATAGTGGGTAGTGCTTTGTATCACAATGTTTTGGATGCAGATGTAGAGTTGCTAACAAGGCTCTCTGCTGTCAGAAGGGAATAACTGTTGAACTTGTAAAGAGTGCTGTAAAGAAATTGAATAGAATGGCACCAATAAACGATGATAATGATGATACACTCTGAATAGTTCGGAATGTCAAACGCCTGCTAAGTAGTTATGTTGTTCTGTGCAGAAATGTGATCTTATTTGTTTGTTTTTGATCCATTCAGTTGCTGCTATGCCTGGCACCTCATTTATAGAAATGTTACTGTACATTCACAACTACATTCTTGAATGAACAATCAGTAACTATACGAAAGGTCAATGGAGCAAAAAGCCACCTTGATGTTAATATCAATACCTATAATCCAGGCTGAGGAAGAGAAACATTCCTATTGTATTATGGCTGTTGTGCTCCACCTATGGAAAATAGGTGGCATTCTAATAATATGAAATAATGTTAGACAATAAAATATATGGAATAAGAGCATAACAAAAATAACTTGCACAAGGTAACCACTCCTAACTGAGGATGTGGAAAATACCATTGGAATAGAATGAGTCATTTATCAGCATCATCAATATGGTGCCTTTTCAAAGACAGACAGGTGGAGACACATGTATGTATTTGATTTGCATGCTATGAAATGCATGAAAAAGAAAGACATGACTGGTCTGACAAGCTTTTAATTGGTAACATGTGCCTCCACCTGTCATATTAAACATTCCTTATATTTTGAGTCAAGAAAAAGTGTTGTGGCACACTTAGAACTTCAATATGCTTCAAGTTTTATTCTACCAACATTTCAGCATCACACGTTCATTTAGCTGTAGGGCATATTTTGGATTTTTCAACATGGTTTGTGTCCGTTGAGGAATTAAGGATATGAGAAAAGAGTAGACATTCTTTGATAAATTATATGATAGTCAAAGGGGGCGGATGCAAAGCTCGGTTATGGGCGAATTTGTTGCTGAAACTATACTCTTTAGTGACATTGCTGTGCACAAATGCAAAACCTAAAAGTGCTTGTCTAATAATTCCACAATATATTGTAAAAAATATTGGAAAAACTTAACCTCAGCATACATAAAGTGTTTCAAACAGATTCAGAAAGGGTAAGTGCATAAGCCCCATACTGAATGCTATACTGGATGTCTGTGTACTGTTAAATTAATTAAACATTAAAAATGCACCCAGATACACATATGCAAAACCTTAAAGTATGGGTAGGACTTAACCTCAGTATCATAAGCATAACATGATTTAAACAGATTCAGAAAGGGTATAAGTGCATTTATGAGCCCCAGACTGCTATTCTGCATGTCTGTGTAGTGCTGTCACTGCACTGATGGATTGGTATTTTATAAGGCCTAACAGCTAGAGGTATCACAATGCATTATAAAGCTTCTTTTGTCATCATTCATCTAGTATTTTTTCCACATTATTTTTATACTTTTGTATACTTTATTATGACCGCCGCCCAGCAAAGCGGTCATATAGGTTTAGTCAGAGTTTTTTCTTTATTTTTTTTGTTGTTTTTTTTCCGCATGTGTAATTTTTCTGTCAAGGATTCCCGGGACACAAAAAGACCAGGGTGCACGAATCTTGGTGGGCATGTAGCTGAATCTGACTCCATTTAATTTATAATTTCTATCACCATTTACTTACCAAGTAACTAGTTTATCATCTATGGAATAGCATGGCATGGCACACTATGAGAACTACAGACAGTTAACAATTTATGTAGGCATTAAGCCTTAAATAGTCAATGTAATCAATATCAATCTCGCTTCAGTTGAATGTACTGTACAAGTAAACTCACATGGTCTACTGTAACAAAGTAAAGTAACAAAGTAGCAAATGGTAACAAAGGAAACTTCAGAGCAGCGGTCCCCAACCACCGGGCCGTGGGACATTCCTAACCGGGCCGTAGCCTACGACATGAGTTAAAAAAAAATGCATGCAAACTAAACTCAATTTAATTCGCAATAATGTCACGTTTTTACATGGCATAGGTCTATATGCAGTTGTTTGATTGCACGCATGTTTGCATTTTGCAAGGTCTATTTTCTTACGTCTGTCTGTCCCACCTTCAACACTTTACATATTGCCTTCAGCGCTGCGCAGCCTCAGGTCAGCTCACTTCACTTGATCAGTTCTTGGCGAATGGTAGTGTCACACAAAGTTAGCTAAACTGCTAGAATGAGCAACAAAAAACAAGCATCTTTAGCAGGTCACTGGTCAGAGTGTTCGAGAGCCGCTGCAGAGATTTCTTACAGAAAAAGAAAGTCACAGCTGCACATTTTAGTGATGAGGACTAGGTGCCAAAACTCGCTTACCTGTGTGGCATATTCGGGTTGCTTAATTACCTCAACCTGTCACTCCAGGGGAGAATGACAACTGTCTTTAAACTGGCAGATAAAGTCGCTGCATTTAAAGCCAAGCTTGATTTGTGGGGATGAATGGGGACGGGGTGTATTTGATATGTTCCAAACAGTAGTGGGGGTTTTGGGAGAGACTGAGGCAGGGCCCTTTCTCTCGCAGCTGGTGCGCGATCACCTTGTTGCGCTTTCAAATGAGTTTGAGCGTTAGGCTACTTCCCATCCTCCAAAGATCCACGGCAAACCAATGAGTGGGTCCGCAACCCATTTGTCAATATCCCGAATAGTCATAACTTGTCAGCGCAGGAGGAAGAGCAGTTGATCGAAATTGCAAATGACGGTGGTCTTAAGAGTGTGTATGAGGAAACCTCTCTGGCGGGTTTTTGGATCAAAACCAAAGCAGAATATCCCGAGATAGCCGTAAAAGCGCTGAAAACGTTGCTACCATTTCCCACCACGTATCTATGCGAGGCCGGTTTTTCTGCAATGACTGCAACTAAGACCAAATTGCGCAATCGACTGGACATTTCAAACACACTGAGGTTGTCACTGTCTTCCATCACCCCCTGATGGAACCTTCTTGTTGCAGGGAAACAAGCACAGGGCTCCCACTGATTATATTCGTAATGCACATTTAGTTCCATTTGTTCCCATATTTTGTGAAGCATGTTCACACTTGATAGATGTAGCTTCAAGTTGTTCAATTTTCATAGTTCATATTGTTCAATTTTCACTTCTTCAAGTTCACGTTTTTCACATTTTTAAGAGTTTGTTACCTTCACTGTTAACTGGAGCTAGTTCTTTTCAAGTAATGCATGCACAACACATATGAAACATGGAACATGAAAAAAAAATGGGAATCAAACCGATCCATGGTACATAAAAGGTTGGGGACCCCTGACTTAGAGATAACTGATACACCAGATATAACAATACAAACCCAAATATTAAAATATAGAAATAGAAAAGGAATGGGAGAAAAGGTGCGCACACACGGGAGAGAGAGAGAGAGAAAGAGAGGAAGACAAAGGGAGACATAAAGAGAGAGAGAGAAAGGAAGAGGGGGGGAGAGAGGCAGAAGAGAATGGACCAAGCCACAAGGGCCAAGATCAAGAGGAACGTCACGTGACATTTCAAAATTCCAACCTGTTAGTAAGCTAGGGTTTGCTGTTGCATACAACTTCATTTCAATTTCGAAATACTGGACTATGTTTTTTTTTTTTTAAAACGGTGACGAAATTGTGAATTTTCAGAGCGTGTTACTCCACACTCGGCAATCGACTCCTACGGACTTTCCCCTAAAGCTGGCAGCTGCAGCAGCAACATTTCCGGAAAGGTACTGGCTTGATGAAATTCATTCTGGACTCTCTATCCGACCACATAAAGACCTCGGGATACTTCGGTTTGGCTTTAGGGACCCTCTACTCACTACCACGTAAGTGTAATGTTGTTTGGAACTGTAGAAGAGGTATAAAAATAGCGTTTTGTAGCGGCGAAATGACATGCCCAGGTCCGAATGACATGATTTTGATGTCATCTTAACGTATGTACTCCCAATCATCCGTAAATTGATCTAAAGTGCATTTTACTCCGGATAATTCCTTCAACCAAATATTTCTTTATTAGGGCAGGGCAGGCATATTTCTGGCTATTAAATTATTTCTAAACCAGTCTGCTAAAGTCTGTAGTGAAGTCTGTGTAGGGTTTTCCAGGCTCCATTTCTTTTTACGAGATACCCTGCTCACAAGAGACATCTAAAGTCGCGTGATCCCGCATGCGGACCACGAGGGAAGCTGCGAGGGTAGCTTACACTGTGCATTTCTTCAGATAACTGTCATTACGTGATGCATGTAACATGCTCTAAATAGGCAGTGGTTTATCTAACCTAGTCATGTACTTATTATCTGTTTTATTTTCAGAACCACACACACGGCCGAACCGAGGACTTTAAGGAGCATTTGTTTAGGGTTGCTGAGTTGCCTACTTTGCTCCTTCCTGTTTGGTGTTGGAGATTAGTCACTATTGGTTTTTATTGTTTACGTCACTATTTGCATGAGCCACGACTAGAAAGACTTGCGATAATATCAAACAAGTTTGATATTCACTTAGCTCCTGTTAGTAGCCTAGGTTATGGTCATAAGCAAATGAGATGACAGTCGAAAGATACAATTAGTGCTGTTATCAATTTGCTTGGTAGCCTATAAACGCATTTATGGTTTTCTACAAATACATCAATTATCAAATTGGCCTCCATCACTCAACCATGCTAACGGTAACGTTATTTTACCTACATTCTGCTATTCATAGGATTAACGTAGCCTACCTGCAGGAAAAAAACAAGCATGTCCGATAAACATTCTCAGATTTATTTCGGCTTCAAGAGGAAATGGGAATTACATGTCATGCAGAAATCATCCTACCCTTAGACGTTCTCTGCGGTAAACTACTGTACAGTCTTGTCCTTGTAGGAAGCGTAGTGTCTTTCCAACCCACTTTAGATTAACTTCCAACAAAATTACGTCTCACTGCAACGATGCGCCATCTAGTGGACAAACGACTATGTGACGCCAATACTGGAAATACAGCCAAATTATTATTATGATGAATATTTGGTTTTCCTTTAATCCTACTGAATTTGTAATTATGTATCGGCCGTTATAATTGCCGATACTGATGGTATACATGCCTGTGTGTGTGTGTGCGTGTGTATATGTGTGCACCACCATCTACAGGCCAATGAGTGTACAGTCACTAAATGTACACATAACTTAATTTTTTAGACCCCCCCATTGAAGAAATTCTACGAAACTTGGCATACCCCCAGAGAATGTCAGGTTAATCATACACATAAAATTTGGTGCAGTTCTGAACGTCTTAACTGAAGAGAGGGGCGATTAAAGCAGAATGATATTGCATTTTCATTTTTTACCGGGGGGGTGAAAATCACAAATGAGAAAATTTCTTCATCCTCGGTGCCACGGTTCAGGTAGTTATTTAGGAAAAACTGCATTTTTTGGGTTTCGGGGGGCCCAGCGCGGAGGGGGAGTGGCCCCCTGGGACTAAACTAAATTTTTCCGTAAAAGTCTAGTGGGGCTACATACCCACCAAATTTCATGTGCCCCGGTGTCTCGGTGCCCGGGGTATCGTTGACCAAAATTTCAGGAAGTAGATGACGGGAAAAAAAAAAAAACTTTGACAATCCCTATATGACCGAGGCGGTCATAATTATGTCAGGGATTTTTAGAGGTTTATTCACCACAATGGGATGTTCATAAGGTCACAGTGACCTTGACCTTTGACTATCAAAATCTTACAAGTTATTCTTTGTGCCCAAGTGACTGTTTCTAGCCTTGAGATATGTTGGAGATATCACATTTGCAAAAAAATATTTATGGGTAGACTGGTGAATGTCACCCGATAATGTCACTTTGAGCTACGTTAATGTACTCAGGAAATTAAATCTAGCTTGCGATTGTTTAGTAGACATGATTGATGATAATATATCTCAATTTGTCCACCACAAATGACCTAAACATTATTTTTCAACCAATCATTGAAGTAGATATGTATTTGAAATCACTGGCTGGATCAACTGTGGTTAAATCCTGACAGCAGGAAGGAGATCAACATTTTATGCAATTTTGGGCCTTTTTTGAGTTTTTTTGGATTAAAACAAGGAGGGGGTCTTAACCCCCCCTGTGTTGTTTCAAATTTTGTAATATTTTGGCTTTTTGAGTTTTTAGGTGGACCCTTCAAACTGGCCGAGTTTCATTAAAATTGGTGACGTGGCATGTATCACCCCCGCCTGGACTGGTCCTCTCATGGACACACACTCATGATTATTAGTCATTCCTCTAAATGGTGCACATGCCACTAATCAGAGTGGGTGGAAACCGGTTTGGCAGGGCAGTTACAGTGAGTCCTCAGTTAAGGTGAAAACGATCACTGTGAAAAACAATGGTACATTCATATTGGTGATTCGATTCAATAGATTAAATGATAGCACATTGTGATTGTATCACAAACTGCTGAGCTGGAAGGAAACAAAAAAACAACATTTTATGAAGTTTGAAATAATTTAATAGAAAGATTCCAGTTCACGATTATCAGTAATTATTCTAAACAGCAGTATTTCCCATATATCTTTTTCCAGCAGAGATGTTGTTGGTCACAGAAAGTTGGTAACCAAGCTCAGCTAGGGGAGATGCAGTTTAATGCAGATTACACATGTATGTAGGCAAGCAAATTAATGTAAAATACTTAACAATATTTTAACAGAGTTGAATAACATTGAAAGGAAAACAAAAACTAAACCTTTTATTTGTGGTGAGAACAGGGTGAGAGTGTCTGCTCACTGAAGTAGAGATGGAGTTGACACAGTTGTACTTTTCCCTCTCTTTCAGGCTTTCCTCTTCCACAAAGTAGGCCTATCCCAGATTAATTCACATAATTCCAGCTGCTTCGAGTGCTGCCCTTCCAACTGCTTCAAAGGCTACCGTTCCAGCTGCTTTGAGTGCTGATATTCCAGCTGCTTCGAGTGCTGCCTTTCCAGCTGCTTCATAGGCTGCTGTTCCAGTTGCTGCTGTTCCAGCTGCTTTGAGTGCTGCCCTTCCAATTGCTTCAAAGGCTGCTGTTCTAGCTGTTTCAAAGACTGTCGTTCCAGCTGCTTTGAGTGCTTTCGTCCCAGCTGCTTCAAGTGCTGCCCTTTCAGTTGCTTCAAGTGCTGTCCTTCCAGCTGCCGTTCCAGCTACTACTGTTCCTAATACTAGTGCTAACTTACCAACAAAACAAATGGCCTCTTGTACTTTTCTCTGTATTTTCATCTGGACTTCTTCGTAACTGGTGTAGTGTCCTCCTCCATTCTTCTCCACCATGGCCTCTATCTTCTCCAGTAGCTCACTGACCTGAGTCCTGTCTGCACTCATATTGTTAAATGTGTGATATCTACCCCCACACTGGCTGATAAGAGATGAGAGAGCATAACTTTTATCCAGCAAATGGTTCACTGGTTTTCCCTTCAGTGCATCTTCATGAGTAAGGAGAACTAAGGTGTACTTTAAAGCTTCTTCACCAAAGTTCTCCTGGATCGACTTGACTGCATTGCTCTCCTCATCTGTGAATCTCACATCCAGTCTCATCACCAGCAGGAAGGCATGAGGCCCAGGACAAGATGACTCAACACACTTCTTTATCTCACTTTTCAGTTCACGTTCATTCTTCCCTGTGGCAAACAATCCTACAGAGTCAATCAGTGTAATACAACGCCCAGCCACCTCACTACACTCCGTCTGACTGGTTGTAGTCACAGAGTCTGAGGATAATTCTGCTTTGAAGGCCTCTCTCCCAAGGATGGTGTTCCCTGTTGCACTCTTCCCAGCTCCAGTCATACCCACCAACACAATTCTGTGCTTAGAGCTCATAATGGTTTCTACCTTCTCTGCAGTTCCACCACCTGTGGCACTATCTCTATCTATTCAGTAGTTTTTCAAACCCCCTTGGTAATCTTCTGTCTATATGAACATTAGCATAACATCCATCAGAACATTTTGCCAAAGATTTCCTTGATCAACTTCACTGGTTCCAGTAATGTAGTTGTTTTTGCTCAGGTTGACTAAAAACACAAAGGCAGTTGGTACAGGAGGCCCCAGAGTGTGACTGAATTTCAGAGTTCCAAATTTCCCTTTCAACCTCAGCTGATTCGTTCAGCCCCAGGATGTCAATCACCAAGATGCCCTGGAATTCCCCTATGTGGGCCTTGCAAATTGTTGCTTGGCACTCTGCAAAAACCTCCCTGTTCAGAATGTTATTGGCAGTTGCACTCTTTCTTGAGCAGGTTTGGCCAAGGAGTATAATTCCTCAGGGAAGCTGAGTAATCTGTGAGAATGTCAAGACAAAAGGAAATGGCATTACTAAGATACAGATTTGAACTGTATGGACTTAAAGTGGACTTAATCAAATTGGTACACAAAGTAACTATTAATTAGTTTTTCACATCAGTTCAAAAAATCACATTGGTTTTGTTATGGCTTCAATATTGCTTGCCTCATAGCATTTATGTTCCATCGGAAACAGGGAAAGCAATTACCAGACTAATAATCAGATCCAGATGAAGGGTGGGGACCAACACAAAGAACCATAACATATGTCTATATAAGCACAACAGCAAAGAAACAATGTTTGGTTTTGTTAAATAAACAAAAAATCAACAATGAAACTAAAAACAATAACCCAGCCCTGAAAACCATTGCTAATGATATGTTGGGAACAATAAAAAAAAAAGACCAAACTTTCCGGAGATGTTGATGATATAAGCTAACTTGTGTACTAATAATTTTATAACAAAGTTTTTTGTTTGCTTTTCAATTTTAAATATTAGAATAATTGTATTATTATCATTATTATTATTATTATTATTATTATTACATTTGAAACATTGTATGTAAAACAGTAAAAATAAAATCCAGTACCTCTGTTTCACAGAATAACGTGTTTGTTTTGTTATATTCTTGTTACTTTGTAGGCTGGTTTATTCAAGTAATTAAAGTTGGTGTTTAAGGTGCTGGGCTAGTATGTAGTAGCCAGACAAAGTTGTGTATTCAATTTGCAGCTGCCACCATTATGTCCTTGAGGAAAGCACTTTACCCTGAGTTTCTCTGGGGAGAATGGCATTTGTAATAATGTAAATATGTATGTCGCTTTGGATGAAAATGTAAATAAATAAAATAATAATTAATTAGATGATATTATTTAACTGTTCTTACCCTGATTCATCAGATTGTGATTATGAAAAGATTCTTGCCTGGTTATGGATCCTCTGTCTTGTTCAAGCGAAAACACAATTGTACTAAGGTAGGTTCACACCGAATGGGTGTGCCGGCGCTCACACTGTAATCTGATACCATTGTAAGTTTCTCATAACTTTCCTTTGCACTTATGTTCATGCCTGACCTGTTAAACCTGTATAAACCTGTAGGCCTAAGAAAAATATAAAAATAAGGACTGAAAACAATATATTTTTTATATACTTTCATCCCCTCTGACGAGAAAGGAGCAGTTTTCTCTCAACATTACATTTTCTCTCTCTCTAATTCCGGTCTGCTGATGTGCTTCAAATTGTAAGTGCATCACTGCAATCGAGCACTTTTTGTAAGTCTGTGAAAATAACCTTACAGGTCCACATCCAACCTGCCATTTATTGGCAAAATTATTTAAACTATTTTTTTTTAGTTAATCATCTGCTTTCTTGCAAACAAACAAACAAAACACAACTGCAAGAGTTTATAACAAAACCAATCATCCTATCGCTCCCATTTGTATTGTATGTCCCTGCACTGGCTTCCTGTAACTTACATAACTTTTGAAGTAGGCTACTGTTATTTGTTTTTTTATCATTAAAATGGTTGAGACCAAATGGTTGGGTCCTTGTCAGACATGCTTGGACAATATGTTCCAATATTTCGATATATTGTTTGTGGCTGAAAACCAATCAATGCCACTCAGGGAATGTTTCACAGAAATATAAAGGTGTATCATTTAATGTATGCTATAACTATTTATTTAAGCTTTGCTTAAAATATCACAAGGTGCAACCTATTACATTTTAGTTAAGAAACACCTGCATGGAGTCTTTACAATCAAAAAAGGTCAGATGGTGATGGATGAGTTGATAGAAAGACAATGCCATTCAATAAAATGTCATGAGTCATGACAGTTTCCTATAAACCGCTCCTCTTTTTAGACAGGTGGAGAGAGGTGGAGACATGTTTTGGTATGGAAGAGCATAGCAGAAAAAGTCACAGATCTTTTTAGACAGATAGGTGGAGACAGGGGTGCCTGCAGGAATTAATGCTATGTTACGCAAAAAAATAAATAATGCGTGGACAATATTTGTCCGTTTCCCGGTTTTAGGTCCGTGCATTGGTCAGCAAAAAAGTAGCCTAAATAGCATAGCAACATCCACATGCAATAATACAACAACGTCTACAATGACCTATTCATTTGGACAACTTGATACAGCCCTATACAGGCTAAAGTTACCTTCAGTTTTGTTCTAGCGTACCGTGATGTCTGGCTTTAAACAGCTGTAATGCAGTTTAACGTTCTGACAAGCAATTGCCTACCTTGTTACTTGCATGAGAGTTCAAGAGTGCAGCACGCACATCCAAGTAGTTGAGTACTGGGTGCTGGACAGGAAGGCACAAGCAAGTAGAGGAACGTTTAGTCCGCACACCAGAATCTATGTCATGTGGTGATATAGCCTACAAATAAAAAAAAAAGCTTAGGAGCAGATCCTGGTGTGTGGACTAAACGTTCCTCTACTTGCTTCTACCTTGTTACTTGCCCATCTGGAATAACTCCACTAGCTCTGCTGCATCCATCCTTTCTGTTTTCGTTGTTTAAACTTGTGATATCCATGATGAGTATTGAGTCAGTGAATTAGCTCAACATTGTGCTGATAACCATATATAGATAGCTAAGTAAAAGAAAACAACAAGTAGCCTAGTTGCATGCCTGCGCGGCAGTGCACGCGTATTCTCTCTCCTGCTCAAACAAAATGTGTGTGTGTGTTAATTTTGATAACGTGTTCACTAACTTTATGTAATAGAAAATTGTAAATAGCCTGATGGCATGCAGCTAATGGGATACTGTGCATAGTTGGGAAGATATGGTGGGCCAACTTGGTGTGAATACACACACACACACACACAAGGAAAATGTTCTCTCGTTGTTGAGTAGCCTGATGGTACGCACAGTGCGTATGGACGTACACCTGCAGGCACGCCTTGGTGGAGACATGTTTTTTTAATTCTTTTTTTATTTTTTTTTTATTTTTTTTTTTATTTGCAAACATCATTGACATTACAGAAAATGCAACACTACGACATGCACAAGAATACTACATACGACAAACAGATGTACATTACATTAACACATACTGTAACTTAACAAGACATCACATTGACTTGGCTTCCACAAACATAACACAACATAACATTAATAACAGAAAGGCTAAGGATGATTTGCGTCCAGGATGATTACAGATATGATTATCAGGGATGAAATTGATGACCGGAATGAAAAAAAGGGGGGATTGGGGGGGTGCGGATGGTAGCTCTGAGAGTGTGAATGAGGTGGTGTTGGGATGGGGGTGGGGATGGGGGGTGAGGGGTAGTGAGGATGTGTGTGTGTGTGTGTGTGTGTGTGTGTGTGCATATGTATAAGGCTGGCTTGCTGTTGGGCCAGGAGGAGAGAAGCTGGAACATAGAGAGGGAGGAGAGGAGTTTCAGAGGAGAGGAGTTGTACAGTAATTATTCTATTAAAGATAAGTATAATAATAGGAATAACTTATTGCCTGGTTGATTGCCTGACTGATTGCCAACCTGGGCACCCATTAATGGCCACAGTTCCACCCAGCCCCCGCAGTTATACTGCGACGAGCTGACAGAAGGGAGGACCTGCGTGCCACCCATCCCCCCAGGCCCCTAGCATATGCACACATCCCCCACTACCATGACCAACCACACCTCGCCCCCAGACCTTCACCCAACACACCACTCTTGACCTAAATATGTACAGTATGTGAATGGCTAGGTTGAGGGATCTATCTAGAGTGTAGCATTAAAAGAAGTGGGCATGCATGGTGAATATCTGTCAGTATTTCCCCATGCACACCACACTTACCCTGTGTAAGATGTATGCCTCCTCAATGTGTGCATTAAAATAAGTGAGGCATGCAGATAGACACCTGATGAGGCATCTACCTGCACTCCACTCTTACCCTAGCCTGTTTTGTAGTTTTTGTTTATGTTTGATGTATGTCACCTAACATGTAGTGCAATTACAAGAGAGTAAAGCGTGCTGTGTGCTTCCAGGACAAGGCGTGTGCATGAGCGTATGAGGAGGGTGCACACCGGGGGCCCAGGGCCAATAGATAACCAACAGGACCCAACCAATGCCAAAACCACACAGCGACCCGCCAGGACCGAGTCTCCCAAGCCATCCAATGGGGCCCCGTCAAAATAACGATGGGAGAGGCAGAGAGAAAGAGTGAAATTAGTAAAGTTTATCAGAGAATGTAAATAAAAGGGGGAGGGAAAGAAGGGGATGCTATTTATATTACTACTAATAATAATAAATATAGCTGCAAGCAGCAATGCGGGGGCCAAGCAGTGCGCTATAGCTCCGCCAAGTTCCGTGAAAATCGGTTGAAATTTGTAACCGCTGAAATTTTTCGTAGAGTTTGGACTAAATCCAATATGGCGGAGGTCCAATATGGCGGAAAGTGACGTAATAGGGGTCATTGAACTTAGGTCGGCCCAGGGATTCCAACGGTGCCTGATATGTGAAAATCGGACGCGCCGTTCAATGGTCACATGCGTGAATGCAATCCAGGTTCGACCCATTGGTGGCGCTAGAGTGTTGGGCATAGAGTTCTGGAAATTGGTGAGAGTGATAATGGGACAGTGTTGAATCAATGTGCCAAATTTCATAACTTTAGACCCAGCGGTTCAATTTTCGGCCAGATTTTGACCTGTTGGTGGCGCTAGATGGCTGGGTTTAGAGGTCCGTAAATGAGTGTGAGTGGTCAGTGGAGTGTCCCGAAACTTTCTGCCAAAAAATCTGCACTTTTTAGCCAGGCGTTCTATGGGCTGCCATAGACTCCAATGGCAGAAGTGTAATAATAGGAAAAGCTAGTAACTCAATAATAACAATAATAGTTCCAGCTACCCTCCTCTGCCCAGTGTTCGATGATATGTGTATCTGTTGATGAAGTGTGTTATGATGGTGTGGAGATGGAACTCAGGCAAAGAGGGTCAGGACTGTAAGTAGGTGATAAAGGGGTACCAAGGAGAGGTTGTATCCTGAGCATTGATTAAGTTTGTAGTTTATAGGTTTTCTAATGATATATAGTCTGTTAACAAGTTTTTCCAATGAGTGATGTGAGCTTTTTTCTTAGATTTCCAGTTCATGAGGATTGTTTTCTTGGCGATAGTCAGCGCTACCAGCAGTGTTTTATTGCAGGAGTTTCTTAAATTGACTGTGGATGTATCACCAAGTATGCATAAGGAAGGGGATGCTGGGATGTGACAGCCAAAGATGGAAGAGAGAGATTTTGTGACACTCACCCAGAAGTGGTTGATTGGAGTGCAATGCCAAACCGCATGAATGTATGATGGTGCTATAGTTGAATCAGTGATGTGGTAGAATCTCCACCAGGCTGTCAGAGTAGCTGAAATTGTTGGGGCTTTGAAGGATGGATGTTGTTTGACCGACTGACTGCAGAAAGGGAGATCTGAGATTTTAATTTCTTTACAGATTGTTTGTTCTAGGTCTAACCAGGTGTTGTCTGAGGGGGTGGGGTGTAGCCATTTGTGGATGAAGTGGAGCTGGTTGGCCAGGGCATAGTGCTGGAAGTGTGGGGCCTCTAGTCCTCCCATTGCTTTTGGTTTTTGGAGAGTGGTGAGTTTGATCCTTGGGGTCTTATCTTTCCAGTAGAATTTAGTGATTAATGAATTGAGAGACTTAAACCAGAGTGGGGTGGGCTGGGTTGGAATCATAGAGAATAGATAGTTTATAGATAGTTTATTTTGGGCAGTATTGTCATTTTGATTACTGAGATTCTGCCCATGATGGATAATGGGAGGTTCTTCCAGCGTTGAAGGTCATCCTCTATTGAAGTGAGTACCCAGAGGAAACTTTTGCTTCTCGTTTGTATCCCTTCTGTTGCTAAAGAGGCAAAATGGTGATTCTCTTTTAAGGATCATTTAAGTATTACTTTTGTCACAATTATTTCTCCTAATTTTGCCTTAGGAGAAATAAAACAAGCAAAAGATGAGACACATAGCAATAAGACAAGTAGGAGTCACATAAGAGATATTAGTTTGAGAAGCAGGAGAAATACGGGAGATCTCTTATATGTTTGAGTGTAGTCTCACTTACAACTTGTTTCTCCTTAGGAGAAATACAGGAGATATCTTATATGTTTGAGTGTAGTCTCATTTACAACTTGTTTCTCCTTAGGAGAAATAATACTTTATTACATTATTATTTTTAAAATCCAATATCCTATTTGATGTACATTAATTGAATGGAAAACCTTCAATGTAAATCAATGTTGTCTCGGTAGTGAGATAAGTGGTGTGAATATAGTGTGGTTTCCAGACTCACTACTTTGTTATGAGAGTCAATGTACAACAATGTATTTAGGCCTACTTTTGCTGTACAAAAATATACACTTTCTTTCTACGGCATTTTTTTTATGTTTGCAGGTGTTGCTAATACCATTTACCACAGCCAATTTCAATTATGAAACTAGTGTTATTCCCTCTCATCGCTGACTGGCCTGGCACCCTAGGGATGTAAGTTTGGCAGTAATGAATCCTGGTGAAAACGCACTTTCCTCCCACTCAGGCGTATTACATTTTTTTAAAACTGCTTAAAGCTCTATGTCTATTTGTCGAAATTTTATACAAATCCCACTACTGCTCACACAAAATGCCTCAAATCTCTAGAAAAGTTAAACAAAACATTCAAAATACCATACACACATCTCTAAAGCAAGCATTTGTCTCACACTGTAACAACTTTTGTCATAATAAGACATTTTGGATATATCATGTACACACTGTTGCTCAAAACATGAAGCTCTTATGTCTTTCATGGGCTTCTAAGTATATTTCCATAGGTGGTAGCCAGTGTTGTGCGTGAACGAGTTCAAAAAAACGCGTTCGTTGAACACGCTCATTTTTTCGTGAACGTTGAACTGAACGCAACACATTTTTTAATAAAGAACTCTAATGTGAATTAGTTCACATTATGTGTCATGAACGGCAGACATCACTGTAAATGAACATTGGAATTTGTTTTCCATTGAAAACTGAGTGACATCTGTTTTCTCTTTTGAAACGCAACGAAAGAAAGTTCCTCCCTCCTGTATTCTCGCTGGTGCCGCTTAAATCATCACCAGACAGAAATGGTTTTGACATTGTCTGCGCAATGCATTGCGGGCAACGTAGTGTCCGACTGAGAATAGTTGAATAGCATACTGGCTTCCGCACAACGTTACCCGTGATGAATTGCAGGAGAGCAGTGTAGGCATAGCAACGCTGAGTAGCAGGCAACGACGAGAGCGCGGAGGACTGGATTTCATTGCACTAAGTATAGAACTGGTCTACCTTGTCTGTACTGCTGCAAGTTTCATCACCTGGTAAGAAACCCACAATTGCAGTGTCATGAGCAAATGTCTACAATGAGCAGCTTCAAAGAACGTATAGTGATTTCTAGCTCGTAGTGTGAAAAAAAGTATTTATTTGAATATCTCACGAAAAAAGTAAAATTAACTGAACTTTGAACTAGTTCAGAATTAAAATTGTGAACTTTGAACGTGAACTGTTCACTTTGAGCATGTATGAACTGAACTTGAACTAGTTCAGAAAAGCTGTGAACTGGCACAACACTGGTGGTAGCACAGGCAAGTGACTGCCTGCTGAACATTTCTGCTTGCCGCACCTCCGACGGTTCCATTGCGGGTAGCTGCAGGAACATCAGCCGGGAGCCACCCTTCATTGATGTTTCGCTCCATTAATCCCGGAACATCTCACGGTGGTGGAGCAACGGCAGGGACGTCTCCCTGCCGCCCCCTGCAGCTAACCCTAGGACCCTTGCTCTCCCCACTTCTGGTCCTTCCTTCTTAAAGCCAGAAGCTTCCTTGTTCAGCCTCCTCGGCCAGGTCTTTCAGAGCCTCTCTGAGTTTGGGGCCTGTGACTCCCATGTTCTTCAGGAAGCACTCGGTGGATGCTCCCCCTACAGCCTGACCTCCACCGGTTAGCTTACAGCTGACCATCCAGCCTCTCTGCATTCGGCTGTGAGGTCGAGGTACTTTTGGAAACCTGAGCTGCCGATCGAGGTCTACTCTCAGGTTCCACTCAGAACTGCCTGACAGGGCTGATCTCTGTGGCTGCGTGATGTTAGGGGCCCCTCCTCCCTCTCTGACAAAATGGATCGGCTGGCATGATGGCTGTAATAGGCGCTCTCTCCAGGATCTCCGCCAGCTTCTGCAGCGCCACCTGTACTGACCCTGGGTCAGTGCTATTTTGCAGCTTGACAGGACTCCTCTGAGCCATACCATACAAGAGTTAAAGTAATCTACAGAGATAAGAGTATTTCACAGCTAAGAAAAAAGACAAAGCAAAATACTTTGTATTAGCTGCCATTTGACAGTGAATTCCCGGAATTTCCGGCACCCTGCCAAGCAACCCCTGTAGTCTCGTCTCCTTCCTCCATACAGTGGAAACTTGATGGTCATATTAAATCTCTGTAAATGTATGTTCATCCCAAATCTTGTCAAAGTTGTTTGGTGTAAGGAGGCCATAAAATGAATTTTGAAACAATGTTGAAATTACAACCAAACTAAAGATCAATTTGATTTCAATGGTATTTCAATTCATATTAAACCTCAGTAAACCATTATTAATCTGGCAAAATATTGGGAAATTCCTATCCTGCTTCTACAGCCAGGATAAATTTGGCTAGGCCTAGGTATGTCTGATTTAGGCTACACAAGCTTGCATAAATAACCATTGACAACTTATCAGTTTGAAAAGCAAGTGCATTTATTCACTCTTCATCTAGAAATTCACATGTGCTGTGCTTTCCTCCCATCCATTCACTGATCCTCCACCATCCAGTAGCTGAGTGAAGCGGCACCTAACAGAAATAGAAGGGGGGGGGGGGGACAGCTGTTAGATAAATATGTTGAACTGAACAAAAAACTAACAGCTAAGCCTACAATCAAGTCATTTTATGCCACAACCTACCACTCATACAAACGTTGTTCGAAACGAAGTTTCAGCCAGTGACTGTTTGCCATAGAAGGCCATTTCCCTCGTCAGGCCAGCTATCGCTAGAAAAGGCTGACAATTTGAATGTGAAGCTAGTTATTACTTCTAGCTGCTAACACTACCAATGCCACACAACCACAAAACTAGAAACATTCCCGAGGTCTAGCTAACGTAATATAACTTTATATAACTAACACCATTCAACCCTTTTATTAAATGTTCCCAAAAAAAACCTCCAGTGACTTCATCACTTTTCAGTTCACTTTTCATATAAAGTTCAGCTCCTCCAGAAAACAACTAAATAATGGCAAAAATAATTTGCTAAAAATATTTTGTAAAAAATGGCCGTCTTCCTTGTCTCTAGCCTGCTAACCAACTACGGATTCAGCTAGAGTGCATTGTGAAGTTTCAAAATAAAAGTACCTAATCGTATCTCTATCAAAATGATGTTTTTAATAATGACAACTTAATTTCTATGAACTTTCTTATCAAAATTATGATCTGTAACTATTACTTTTTTTCTTAATGTATTTATCGTCATTTAAGTTTATTAGTATAAATGTCCTTGTAGTACACTTGTACATGTACTATGTTTATACTTCTTTGGACTAAATTGGCCCACTTTCCACTTTATACTTCTTTGGACTAAATTTTCCCACTTTTTGTTAACACATATTTAAAGCTATCGCTAGGGATAACATGAGGTTATGGGGTAAACTGAATTCTGTGATCTCGGTAAGGTGGACTGCGCCATGCGGTATCGGATTTTTTAAAAAGGCATTCAGAACTGTCATTTTACGGTTATTGTCCAATGTTTACCAGTGGTATTAAATGGTTCCAGAGTGTTGAGAACACATTCTCACCTGGACAAGGGGGAAAGTGCTGTGAGAATCATGTTCTTTGACTTCTCCAGTGCTTTTAACACCATCCAACCCCTCAGACTGGGTGAAAAACTCCTGCAGATGGGTGTGGACGCTCACCTGGTATCCTGGATTGCAGACTACCTGACAGAGCGGCCACAGTTCGACTGAAGAACTGCATCTCCGACACCGTGATCAGCAGCACTGGAGCTTCAGAATTCTATAAAAGACTTGACAAGGTAACGCCCCATCCCCCACATTATGTGGAAAGTATCGACTCCTCATGTGACGTGGTAAGACACACCTACATCATGTGACATTATTGGAATGTTTCAGAATCTTCTGGAATGTACTGGAAGGCCATGCCTACTAACCCGTAACTGACCCATGACCTCTTGACCTTAGGGCCATCCATCATTTTTGACAGAAGGTGTATCGCTACACTCTCTAATAGAAACTAAAACAACCACTTTCTATACAGGATTTTCCTTAATCTTTTTAGAAATCTATTACAGTGGACATCAGACCTAGTATTTCATCCTAGCTAGTATTTCAGACACAGTCTGTAGTCACAGACTACTTCAGTAAGAAAAATATGGAATAAAATACATTGTAAAGTAGGATTTATTATGCAGAGTACACATCACCAAAATAACAATACATATATATATATATATATATATACACACACAATTTAGAATACATGTCACGTAAAAGAGTACATTTAACACAAGTGATTATTAAGATCAAAAATCTTACATTACCGGTAGTTTAAGTATAGAGTTTGACTTATTTTAAGACCTCTTATCAAGACAAATTTGCATTGGCAGCCAAATGTGCTTGTTTCCTTTATACATTAATGAGAGTCTGGTTTATTTTAATATGTTTTATGTCAAAATGATCTTACAAGAAAGTGCTAAGTAAGACTCTTTATATATTGCAAATACCAACTATATTTTTATTTAATTTTATATCAATTCTTATTTACAATTACTAAAACATTTTTTGAAACATTCCATCTTTTCCCCCCAAAAAATAAACGCAAACCCCATTTTCAAACTACATTCAAAGAATCTCTGAAACTCTTATCAAACAATTTGAAATAAGTAAATGTGATTGACGTAGCTAGCTTAAAGGATAATTCCGGTATTTAGCACTTTGAGTCCCTTTTCTGGTTTGTTTCGGATGAACTAGAGTGGTGGACACCGAAATTTTCCTGTCTCGACTTTTCTGACTCGTTTTGAATCGCCTTTGACTACTTCAGAGTGCCTGCCTACAGGCATGCACAAACATGTCCTTAAAACCAGTGTTGTGCCTGAATGCGTTCATTGAACGATAGTTCATGTTCATATTTCGGGCGAACTGAACATACTGTATTACTGCCTGATGAACGTTCATTCTGGTGTCTGTGAATGGCACGCTCTCTCAGTTTAACTTCGTTCAATAGGGTGCCAGAATTCTATAGAGCCTTCCAGGCGAAAACCAGGTTAAAACACACCGTAAACAGGCCTTAATATGGCAGCATGTAGGCCACCACTACATGGTGGGCCGCGGCCCACAACGTGGACAATGCTGGTCTGCGGAGTGAAATTATTCCCGGGGCATCGTCTGATAACTTGCTGCGCAACTGATCAAGGAACCGCGGACAAAAAAAGAAAACAAACGTTTCTGCAATTAGTAGGATATACTTGTTAATTTGGTGTCATCAAACATAGAGGCATACAATTAAGTCGTGGTATGAGTCTGTGCAAGAAGCCACCCGATAACGTTGGTAGCAAAGCTCCGCTTCAACCTATTGGAAGGCTATTTAATAATGAAACGACATTTAATAGAACTATGTTGATTTATACAACTTCCATCCAAAGTCAAATTTGAATATAACGTGACCAAAAGCTATTAATTCATCTTAGTTAAAGATAGTTACAGATCTCCAGATCAGTGATTTGCC
>NC_055965.1:24481578-24501831 GCF_018492685.1 Alosa sapidissima | reverse complement strand
GCTGAAGATTAACGAGGTTATCCTTTCACCGGTGCGGGGGTCGTCCTATGCAGTGTGGTGGAGCGCGTCGGCCTCTGTTTTGCTTATGTGTGTGAGGGATTGAGTAAGAGAGAGAGAGAGAGAGAGAAAGAAAGAGAGAAAGAGAGAGAGAGAGAGAGAGACTACACCGTGGCGGAGAGGAAGCAACTATTCCAGCTGCTGCGTTGGACCAGCGTAACCTGAATCATGACGGAAAAACGGATGTCTCGCTGGTATTTCGGGGGTCTCGCCTCGTGCGGGGCTGCCTGCTGCACGCACCCGCTGGATCTGGTAAAGGTGAGTGAGCTCTGGGGACACTGGGTCCGGATTTCTTTCTGTCCATGATGCAGGTCGGCCCATCGCGGAAGTCACATGCAGGCCATTGGGTTTGTAAGCGCAGCTGTTCGCTGGCTATCTCTGCGAGGCTGCGACTCTTCACATCTGTACAGCAGAGCTAGCCCAGGACACATAGAAGTACGCTGATAAAACAGACAATGCTCAAAATGAAAGTTTTGAAAGATGTTTATGGAATACCACATTTAACTTTTGGTGGGCGAAGTCACAAAGTCACACTGCCATAAGTGACTCACATGACGCGACACAGTTTGACCAGTTGATGGGAAGATGAACTAGCCCGAGGTCGCTTCAGTGGCGACAGCAGCAGCAACAGTGGTGGCGGCTGTTCCGCCTCATTTGTGAGATTTTCGCTTCACTGACCCGGAGTCGCTCTCCGGGGACCGGTCAAAGAGAAACAACTCAGCTCAGATTACGGGAATTAGACAGTAGCCTAGCGCAAAGTCCGGGCGTTAAAGCAGATTGTCGGTGGGCGATTTGGACAATCGGCCAGTCGATCTCTTGTGCCCTTGCGGGGTCAGTGGGCCATAGGACTCGCTTGAATGAGAGGACTTGGCTATAGTCAATACGCCCACAACTTAGTGGGCAGTTATCCCGGTCGGTAGACGCCAGTTTTAGACTAGTGGCAGTTCCTTGATCACATCTAGACTTTTGCTGATGTTACTGAAATGGTTTGGTTATAGCCTAGGTGGATCACAAAACTTGCCCTGGCAGTAGGTAGGGGGGAAAGTCCCCTAAAAGATACACAGAGAAAGGGATATTGCATTGATTCCCTCTCAGGGTTAAGCTTTCTTCATTTGTTCTTCGTTTTTGGACTTCCTTGCTGAAGCTTACAATAGACTCTCCCAATGACTTTGTCCCAGTAGTTAACTACCCCAATGCCACTGCCATGTTCACTGCCAAAACTTTCATGACAGTAATTGTAGCCTTGGACTTAGGTTTGCTCATGTCTGGTTGGATGCATGCAGTGCCTACATTCTGGACATGGCTCACATGTCTTTATATATCACACACATCTTAAAGCATGAGGCCTTGTGTCTCTGAATGACCTTCTAAATTATGACCTTACAGAGTGACCTGAACTGGTCTGAGAGCAGTGTGGAGTGCTGCAGGTGTATGTGTGACTCTGTGTTATTGTGTGTGTGTGTGTGTAACTTGAACATGAGTGGGAGGAGCAGGGTTGCAGGTACAGAACAGCTGATCCTGGTTCAGGTGATAGGTATATAAGTATAAGTATATATACTCTTTTGATCCCGTGAGGGAAATTTGGTCTCTGCATTTATCCCAATCCATGAATTAGTGAAACACACACAGCACACAGTGAGGTGAAGCACACACTAATCCCGGCACAGTGAGCTGCCTGCAACAACAGCGGCGCTCGGGGAGCAGTGAGGGGTTAGGTGCCTTGTTCAAGGGCTCTTCAGCCGTGGATGTGGGCATGGGAGAGCAGTGCTGAACCACTTCCCATGCCCACATTTTTCCTACTGGTCAGGGATCGAACCGGCAACCCTTCCGTTACAAGCCTGAAGCCCTAACCAGTAGGCCACGACTTAATTGATCAAATCCAAATGGAACAGATTGGACATGTGATAAGCTAACTTGCACATTGCTGTGTCCTATCAGTGTTTGCTTCTATGTCAGATGGTGTAAGCAAAGGGTGTGTGTGTGTGTGTGTGTGTGTGTGTGTGTGTGTGTTTGTCTGTGTCTGTGCGTGCGTGCGTGAGTTTTAGTGTTTGAACAGAGTATAAGTAGTTAACCAGCACATTGCAGTCTCCTATTAATGTTTGCATGAATGGCTGTTGGTGAAAATAGTGTGTGTGTTGGGGTATGTGTGTGTGTGCATGTGCGTGCATGTGTGTGTGAGAGAGAGAGAAAGAGAGGGGGAGAGAGAAAGAGAGGGGGAGAGAGAAAGAGAAAGAGAGGGAGAAAGAGAAGGGGAGAGAGCAAGAGAGAGTGAAAGAGAGGGAGAAAGAGAGGGGGAGAGAGAAAGAGAGGTGGAGAGAGAAAGAGAGGGGGAGAGAGAAAGAGAAAGAGAGGGAGAAAGAGAAGGGGAGAGAGCAAGAGAGAGTGAAAGAGAGGGAGAAAGAGAGGGGGAGAGAGCAAGAGAGGGGGAGAGAGCAAGAGAGGGGGAGAGAGAGAGGGGGAGAGAGCAAGAGAGGGGGAGAGAGAAAGAGAAAGAGAGGGAGAAAGAGAGAATTTTGAATTTCAAAAACCCTTTATTACATTCTTGCCACAAAGTATTTACATGATCACTTTGTCTACAGTCACATTAAAGATAAAATAAATAAATAAATAAAATCAAGGAGCAAGTCAAGTTTTCTCCAAGAAATGTGCAAACTGCAATTCGCCATCAGCAACCATACACAACACACTATCATAACACCAAATTTCTTCAAAAGATTCAAGATTCATCATGGCTTTGTAGAAATGAAAATCAATTAACATGCGAGACCTCACAAGTATTGAGAAGACCATTACTAGGTCATCACTAGATGTTTGCTCAATTTTGTTTCTACGACTAACATAGATTGCCATTTTTGCTTGACCTAAGAGAAAGTTTATCAGCTGACATTTGAAACGATGTTTCCGCACATATTTAAAACCCAAAATAAAAGTCTCCATTGAAAATGTTTCATTAAAATGATTAAAGAGTGACTGTAGAACCATGAATAAAGGTGTTAGCCTTACACACTGCATGAAAGCATGAAACACAGTCTCTCTCACAAAACAAAATGGGCACTCTTGACCCACAACAGGATTCAACACTGAAACAAAGGCATTGACTGCAATTGCTCCATGCAGAATCCTCCATTGTAAATCTCCACATTTTTTGGCTAAGGGTGACTTGTATAGTGCTCTCCACTGGGGTCGGACATCATCCCCCATTTGTAAAACAGCACACCAAGGTGTTTCCACCCTCTTGTCCAAAGACTTTTTGTTAAAAGACTTCACACACAGTTTATATAAACACTTGCCAGTAGCTGGCTTCTGACCCAAAAGAGACAATTGATCAAAATTCAAGTAAGAACCAGTACAACCTGTCAAATTTGGTGACAATGAAATATTGGGAAAAGGATCATTACAGTCTGAACTGCACAGCCCTCTGAAGTTGTCTGCCAACAACTGCAATTGTTCTCTTGTTAGGGAGGCCCGCCATTTCTCAAGTAGCTGAGCTACTATTCGAATAGATCTCATCCCCAGTTGACTGGCAACTTGTTCAGCGTTAACAAGATCTGGTCCTGCTAACTTAAGTAAACCCTCCATAGTAATGACTCCAGACCTAAGAAGGCTATGTGTGATTGTGGGAAGAGACTTTTCAAGAGACATATCTAAAACAGAACCATAGATTAGGGGCTCCTTTAAAAGCCAATACAAAGACTCTGTGCTTCCTGTGCGTTGCACTGTTAAAAGGGACCAAACTTTAAACAAATTACGATAAAACACAGGAAGTTTGTTGATATTCAATCTTTTTGGATCCATCCAAAACAAAGTTCTGTCCAGCCCCAGTCCATCAAAAGTCTGTAAAATGGCACACGCCACATATTTCCAGCTGGAATCCAGAGGCCCCATGAGAAGACGCTGGACGAACTGCAACCGAAAGGCAGCTGTCCTACTTTGTAGGTGCACAAGTCCATGTCCACCTTCCTCTTTAGGTAGGTATAAGATGCTCTGTGGAACCCAGTGAAGTTTATCCCAGAAGAAATCCACTAGGATTGACTGGATTCTTGACAGCAACTGTGCTGGAGGGTCCACACAAGATAACTGATGCCAAAGGGCGGATGCCACCAAATTATTGATAATAAGGACACGCCCCTTGTAGGATATCTTATTTAAAAGGAATTTCCATTTATCAAGGCGGCCCTTTACCTTTTCAACAGCCCCATCAAAGTTCTTTTGAATAAACATTTCATCCCCTAAAAAAACACCAAGATATTTAAAACCACTCCTGGCCCAATGTAAGCCAGCTGGAAGACTTGGCTCATTTAACCATGTCCCGACCAGCATAGCTAAACTTTTGGACCAGTTTACTCTTGCTGAGGAAACAACATTAAAATCATCAAAAATCTCTAACATAGTGTTTATGTCTCTTTGACCATTCACAAGTACTGCAACATCGTCTGCATAAGCTGACAGTTTAAAAACACTTTCACACGCTGGAATTCTCACCCCCACCAGCTCTTTCCTCAACTTCATCAATAGGGGTTCAATTGCCAGGGTGTACAACATACCAGATAAGGCACAACCTTGTCTGACCCCCCTGTGGACTTTAAAAGGAGCACACAAGTCACCATTAACCTTTAAAATACTCTCAATGTCACAATACAGAACTCTAATCATATCAATAAACTCTGGGCAAAAACCAAAGGCTGCCAGAGCACTCCACAAATAATTGTGCTCTACACGATCAAAAGCTTTTTCTTGGTCAATGGATACTAAGCCGAATTTCAGGTTAAACAGCTTACCTACATCAAATATATCCCTGATCAATGAAATGTTATTTTGAATCAGCCTACCTGGCACACAGTAGGTCTGGTCAGGATGAACAACCTGCTCCACAACTTCACTCAATCTATTAGCCAACGCTTTAGAGAGCAATTTATATTCAGTACAGAGGATTGACACAGGTCTCCATGATCTTATGTCATTCAAATCCCCTTTTTTGGGGAGCAAAGTGAGTATTGCCCTCCGGCAGCTCAGTGGCAACCGCCTCCTGGCAAGACTGTCGCTGAGAACAGTCAGCACATCCTCACCCACTTCTGACCAAAAGGACTTATAAAAGTCCACCGGTAGACCATCCAACCCTGGTGCCTTTCCACACTCCATACTCTGGAGGGCTCTCTGCAGCTCCTCTAGGGTCAAAACCCTTCCAAGGACTGCATTCGCCTCTTCGGCCACCTGGGGTAGGTTCTCAAAGAAGGACTGGTCATCCACCTGAATATCCGAGCTCTCACTCTTATATAGGTCTTCGTAAAAACTGACTGCTCTCTGACGTATTTCAGCCAGATTGGACAACAGAACTCCATCCTCAGAAAGCAGTGAGTGAATGAACCTCCTCTGTCCATTCTTTTTTTCCAAATTAAAAAAGAATTTAGAAGGAGCGTCCATCAATTCCACACTCTGAAAGCGGGACCTGACCAGAGCTCCCTGTGCCTTTATGCCTAGCAGGTCAGCCAATGATTTCTGCTTCGCTTTAACGTTTGCTGTGTAAGTCTGGTTGCCAGTTTGTTCAGCTAAATGCTGGAGTTCAATTATTTCCTTTTCAAGTTTCATCATTGAACGAGTTATGTCCCTTGTGACACTGAAAGTATAATCCTGACACAGTTGTCTTATTTGTGATTTACCAAAGTCCCACCACTGTTGCAACGAGCTAAAAGATGGCTTTGTGTTCTTAAAATCCTGCCAAAACAGTCTAAATACCTCTCTAAAATGGCCATCCGATGACAAGTTATTATTAAAATGCCAATAAGCACTTTTAGACTTTACAGAACTCAAAGAAAGAGAACAAAAAACCAAACTGTGGTCTGAAAAACCAACTGGGATGATCACACATTTCCTAAACAAACTCAGCTGATGCTTAAAACCATAAAACCTGTCCAGTCTAGCCAATGACAAAAGGTTATTGTAGGAGTGAACCCATGTGTATTGCTTCTGAGTACTGTGAAAGTTCCTCCAGACATCAACAAGCTCATTTGCATTCATCAGTTCTATGAGTCTTCTGCGTGAGGGCATGTGTGGCTCTACATGATTCCTATCCATTGCATTTTCAGTACAATTAAAATCACCTCCCAGGAGTAAAAAATCCTCAGATTCACAATTGCGTAGAGCATCATTTAGCATATTCAAGAAAAGCATTCTATCAATTGGTGTAGTGGGTGCATAAACACACAAAAAAACAAAGAAATTGTTTTCAAATTGGGCTCTGACTTTTAGGAGTCTACCCTTGACTAATTCCTCAGTCTGGTAGGAAATGGGAGTAAAGGTCCGAGAAAACAGAATGGCAACCCCACCACTATTGGAAGTGTTGTGACTTAAAATAGACAGGCCATCAAACTCACTTGCCCAGTCAGCAGCAATTGAGGCGTCAGAATGAGTTTCTTGAGCAAGAAGCACATCAAATCTATTCTTCTTAATCGTTTCAAACAACAAGGCTCTCTTGCTTCTTTCCCTGGCCCCATTTAAATTTAAAGAAGCAATTCTGATTTCACCCATGATAAAAAGAAAAAAATATAAGAGTTGTGTACACGCCATCATCATAATACATGTGAAAAATAGACTAACATCAGACATCGCTATTTAACAAAACGTTAATCTTGGTCATTATCTTTTTGAGACGGAAGCACTCTGGATTTGTAAAGCAGCCCTCACCCAAAAAAGATTTCGTTTTCGTGGTGAACTGCTCCACATCAGGGAAGTAGTCGTCAATCCGAACATTTCTCATATGTTTTGTTTTTGTCAAGAAGGATTTTATGTCTTCCACACTATAATCGCAACTAGCAAACCCACTATGACGTAAGCTACAGGTAACGCTACAGTCAAAGAAATCACTTTCGTATTCGTTATCTGTGCCGCTAAGATCTGTTAAATTATCGCTCTTTTTAGTCCTTTTAGATCTCTTTCTTTTGGGGGGCATTTTAAAAACATTTTCCTCCGTCTCAATGAGGGATTCATCTAGAGACGCAAGAACTTGGTCATAATTGACAGCAGAAGCACTGCTCTGCGAGTTCTGTGTGGACTGACTCTCAGATTCTGCGTTCACTGCGTCATCTGTGGGAGAACTTTGTTCTCGGCCTACTGGCTTATCAATCGGGGTTACCCCGTTAACCTCTTCCCGCAAAAGGGAAGCATGATCTGCCCCTACTGACTCGGCTGAGGCAGACGAAGGCCCACTGGATACAGCGGGTGCTGCAATCGCAGCAGTAGACGCACCCATTTCGGTAGACTGCTCATCTACCACAATTTCATTAGGCATAGGCCTACTGGTGTTTTCGTGATTTATTTGCACATCACTCGAATTCCCCTTTGCCTTAGGACACGCACGAACAAGGTGCCCTGATTGCCCACAACCAAAGCACTTCATGACACTTGTTGAAGCATAGATAACATAACTGAAGTTATCCACCTTCACGTTTAGAGTTAGGTCCAAATCATCTTTGTTATCTTTTAAAATCATAAATACGGATCGCCTGAACGACACTACGTGTTTCAGAAGTGGGGATTTGCTTCCAATTGGAATCTTTTTAATTGCGGAAACCAATTTACCATACCGTGATAAAATTTCAGCCAAAACCTCATCTTTAATAAATGGGGGAACATTTGACAAAGTCACTTTCTTTGATGGAGTGGAGAGAGGAAGGACGACAGTAAAAATGCCGTCAACCACTAAACCCCTTTCAACCAGCTCATTAGCCAACTCAACCGTGCCCAAAAACAGCACAATCGCATTGTTCATGCGGGCCGCTGACAGAATATTGTCATGCCCTACAACTTCTCCTGCTGCTAAACTACAAACCTCTACACTGGCATTCGATGCTATTTTAACAGCATGACGCCGCGTAAGTTTTTCAAAACTCTCCATACCTGGGGCGGCTGCAACCAAACACTGGAAGCAGACGTCCAGGTAAAACAAGTAACAACAAAACCCCACGCCAGTGATACTTATACTAACCCAAACAGAACCAACCCTTAACACTATAAAGAAAAAAAAAAAAAAAAAAAAATAATAATAATAATAATAAGGAGATAGAAAAGATAGCAAAAAGATAGAAAAACGCTGTTCCTGGCACAGCGGCCAACAGTCACACTCACTCAAACGCTCGGCTCCGCCCACTCACTCCGACATGCGCACAAAGAGAGAGAGAGAGAGAGAGAGAGAGAGAGAGAGAGAAAGAGAGAGAGAAAGAGAGGGAGAGAGCAAGAGAGAGATAAAGAGAGAGAGAAAGAGAGAGAGAGTGAAAGAGAGAGAGAAAGAGGGAGAAAGAGAGGGGGAGAGAGCAAGAGAGAGAGAAAGAGGGAGAAAGAGAGAGAGAAAGAGAGGGGGAGAGAGAAAGAGAGGGGGAGAGAGAAAGAGAGGGGGAGAGAGCAAGAGAAAGAGAGGGAGAAAGAGAAGGAGAAGGAGAAGGAGAAAGAGAGGGAGAAAGAGAGGGAGAAAGAGAGAGAGAGAGAGCAAGAGAGAGAGAAAGAGAGGGAGAGATAAAGAGAGAGATAAAGAGAGAGAGAAAGAGAGAGAGAGCAAGAAAGAGTGAAAGAGAGAGAGAAAGAGGGAGAAAGAGAGGGGGAGAGAGCAAGAGAGAGAGAAAGAGGGAGAAAGAGAGAGAGAAAGAGAGCGGGAGAGAGCAAGAGAGAGCAAGAGAGAGAGCAAGAGAGAGAGAAAGAGAGAAAGAGAGGGGGAGAGAGCGAGAGAGAGAAAGAGAGAGAGAGAGAGCAAGAGAGAGATAAAGAGAACATGTATTTTGTCCTCTGTCACCCTGTGTGTCTGTGTGTGCAAAGGAGTGTCTATTGTCTTCATTCTCTCTATCTCTCTCTCTACTCTCACTCTGTGTATATGAATGTGCATATTTTTTGTCTTCTCTCTCTCTCTGTGTGTTTGTGTGTGTGAGTGTGTGAAGATCCAGCTGATTGCAGTCTAGCTGACCAGGCTCTCCTCCTCATGCGTCTGTAGTTAACAATTCACAGGTTGATCTCTTAACCCTTGACCTACATTAACCAGCGGCTCGCTCTATAAAGGGCCTGTGCACGCATTTCATGCCATGCCATGCCAATCATTTCACTCTCCTATAGTGGTGGGGGCGTGGGGAAGTGTGTGTGTGTGGGGGGGGGCTTATATGAACTGTCCATGCAACTGCATAGCGCAATGCCATGTCCATAGAAGTATACTTTTATACACACACACACACACACACACACACACACACAGAGTTGGGGCCCAAAGTGTTGACACAATAAGCCCTGATAACCCCTATAAAGGTACGGTAGCCCTGGACTCCACTGGCTGTAGAGTAGGTGTAGTCCGGTAATTACAAACTTTAATTGTAGCTTAGTCATGTCAGGTGGGGTGTGTTCCTTTAAATGCAGTGGCATTAAGGGGGTGGATTATGTTTGTGCTTCATGGTGGATAGTGATAAAGAGAGAAATAGGGACAGAAATAGGCAGCTATGAGAGAGAGAGAGAGAGAGAAAGAGAGGGAGGGAGGGAGGGAGGGAGGGAGAGAGAGAGAGAGAGAGAGAGAGAGAGGCACAGTGGGAAGTAATAGTCAACAAACAGCACACACACACACACACACACAGTCAACAGTGCAAACACTCAGTCTAGCATGCTGATAAGGAAACCAGTCTCAGAAGAATAAGTCATTGAGAACATTCTGAGTATTAGTAGTGTACTCTCAAGGCTTCTCTCTGGCTGTGTGCAGAGTGGCAGAGTTAATCAGAGAGGGATGGCTTTCCCTGTACTGAATAGATTGGCGTTCTGAGAGTCATATCTCCATACCAGCATGGTTTTGGCTCCCTGAGAATTATTCAATGTGGCTACATGTCTCATAGCTCACCTCGCTTGTCCCCTTAACTCAGAAACCCCAAGTTGCTCCGGGGACAATGTGATCCCTTGTAATGTAGCTGACATATATGTAAGTCACTTTTGGTCAAGAAGTGTCTGCTAAATGTAATGTAATGTAATGTAATCTCTGAAGGCACAGGCGGATGTGTTTCGGCCTAAGCCATCTGCAGCATCTACAGTATGAGCACACTTTTCTCGCTTATTTAAGACACTTGAAACTGCTGACTTCCACTAGCACTTCTCATTCATTTGCCTTTCGACAACAGTAATTACATACAGACACTTACGCTACTAAGGTATTGTAACAACGCTTAAAGGAGAACTCTTGTTTTTTTTACATCTGTTTCTTGATGTCACCTAGTACAAAAAAAGAAGAAAAAAAAGGGTGCTACCTAGCTTGAGTTGCTGCAGGCAACAGCTAGAGAGGTGTCATGCCCCCAGAGTGTAGCACTTTTTTTGTTCGGACCGACAGTACTCTATAACCTCGAGAATCAGATATGTATCTGAAAAACAAATTCTCCTTTAAGGGTAGGTTTGTGTCTGGTTTTAAAACAATTATAAGGTTTCAAAAACAACCTTAGGCCATGGTTGTGGTTATCAAAGGTGTGTGTTTGTGTGTGCGTGTGTGTGTGTTTTTATGTGTGTGTGTGTTTTTATGTGTGGACCTGTTTGTGCTCTTTCACTGTTTGCAGGATCATATTGCAACATGAAGGATAATCTTGTGGACATTACTGATTCCTGTAAACAAAACTCTTAAGAATGTAGATAGTCGTTTTTTTTTTCTTGTAATTGCAGCTGTGTGTGTTTGTGTGTGTGTGTGTGTGTGTGTGTGTGCGTGCGTGTGTGTGTGTGTGTGTTTGGGAGATCATTTGAAAAATGAAAGGACATATCTGATTCATGGGAATGTAACACTTTGATAGGTAGACTTTCTGTATGTAAGAGAACACAATCATAAAAAATATATACATGTTTTGTGTGTGTGTGTGTGTGTGTGTGTGTGTGCTGTGTGTGTGTGTAACTCTGGTCACAAACTAGCAACAATCTTCCAACCAGAGGGAGAAAAGTCGCCATGAATTAAAATGAATAGAGGGATGTCCAGTTAGTGCTTGTCTGGTCAAGGTTGGAGTAGGGCATAGTAACACCCAAACACACATACACATACACACACACACACACACACACACACACACACACACACACACACATGCTCAACTCTCTCTCTCTCTCTCTCTCTCTCTCTCTCACTCAGTTCAACACACAGACACACACACCCCCCCCCCCACACACACACATGCTCAACTCTCTCTCTCTCTTACTCAGTTAAACACACAGACACACCCCCCCACACACACACATGCTCAACTCTCTCTCTCTCCTATCTCTCTCACTCTCTCTCTTACTCACTCAGTCAAACACAAAGACACACACACACACACGCACACACACACACTAAAGGTCCTCCGTGTGTGTCGTGACAGCTCGTCTGTCATGTTGTAATATGCAGCAGGCTCAGATGTGTCTCCGCTTATTTGGCCTCTGTTCAACTTGGGCACAGGGCTGGACATGTGCAGTGGTCATGGTCAACCTCTACACGGGGCTGTCAGTCACACGTTGTGGCTGGGAGGTCAGTGGGGGATTGTGGCCAATCAGTCTGGTTCTGGCAAGAATAGCAGTATACAGAAAAAGAGCCTTAAACACAGACTTGCAGTGCAGAGATAAAGTATAGTAGTATGCATTATATAGAGCCTTATACACAGACTTACAGTATAGAGATAAAGTATAGTAGTATGCATTATATAAATATAGAGCCTTATACACAGACTTGCATACAGTATAGAGATAAAGTATAGTAGTATGCATTATATAAATATAGAGCCTTATACACAGACTTGCATGCAGTACAAAGAGAAATACTGTATGTTATGGCTTGCCAAGTCTCATGCAGCCTAAAAAAAAAGAAATGATTAAAACTAATGATTTCTGGACACAGGCCCAGGGGGCCGGAGATCTTAAGGGCCCAGTAGGTAAGTAGGCCCACTGACAGTTTGACCATAGAGAAACCCTAGCAATTCCCAAAGGGTTACATGGGCCTCCAGTCTGACTGTAAGTGGTCAGTATAGACACACTGCTTTAAACTGCAAGAGGTCATTATAGACATACTGCTTTAAACTGCAAGAGGTCATTATAGGTCATACTGCTTTAAACTGCAAGAGGTCATTATAGGTCATACTGGGGCGTGTCCCAAAACCATAGTTGCTAACTTTGTTGGTTGCGATGCAATTTCCCATTGGCAACCAACTACGTTGCTAACAGGTTAACTATGTTTTTTGGAAACGTGCCCCTGGTTTAAACTGTGCATGTTGTACCATATCTGTGAGGTCATTGAATGTCTATAGTGTGTGTATCAGTGACAGAGGTTCTTAACCTGACTCTCGCCAGATGAATGTCGTTCCGCTTATCTCCGTCTAGCTTCACTCACATCCATCTGGGACCTCTTCCATTTAGAGTGATTTCTGCACCAGATTTTATGGTACAGCCAATCAGGACGCAGGGCGGAAGTTTCATAGATGTGACATAGCGTAGAAGCAACTGTGAGACTGTTATCAGCGTCACGGGTTGGCTTCAATGTGAGTGGTTGAAGTAGCACGTCAATAGATGACGGACAAGTGGCTTATTCAATCATATGCAAGCATTTTTTGATTAGGCCCAGCCTTCTGAAGCAACACTCCAATGGATTGGTCCCAGATGGATGAGTGGAGCTAGGCGGAACGGAATTCATCTGGCGAGAGTCAGGTTAAGAGGTTCTGTCCCCCTGAAAGAATTTACAGCAAGGCCACTTGCCCTCTCCCAATGTCCCCTCCCAACTTGACCCTAGAAATGGCACTCACCTTTCATGGTTCCCATTGTCCTCCCCCAAATTATCCCTAAGGAATGTGAACATCATCCAAAGGGTGATTGATCTGACGCTGTTATCTGTTAATTACATTGTAGCTTTGCTGTGTAATTCTCATGTTGTGTACCAATATATTAGCTTTGTGTCACTGAAAATCCGGGGTGAAACCTGACCTCGCTAACCCACTGATCCTGCCTCATAGCTCTCCCCCTCAACTCTGCATGTCTTCACAGGGAACGCAGGCCATAATAATAAACAAAGACTTAGTCCACGTTGTTTGTTTCCATTTCACAGCTGTGTATGAAGTTTATTGTTTTTATAGTGGACTCAGAGAATGTCAAGTTAATGGACCGTGGAGCAGAGAGATATTCGCAGAATGTTAAAAATAGTTGTTTCGGTTTAGGAATCGCTTAGCATTGCTTACAGCAACGTTTAACTAACAAGCACAGTACCTCAATTTCCCAACTATTAGCCGCAGTTTATGCATCGATTTTGCAACATTTCTTCAGCTATGAGGTTAATACATAGCCACATTGTGTATAAGCCTTATATATAAGGCTTATACACAATGTGGCTAATATGCAGGAAATCACTGTAGAAAACAATCACAAAAAGAAAACAGCTTACTCCTACAAGCTGTTGACCAAAGCTATAGGCAGTGATTCAGTGAAGCATTTTGTGGGGCATTTTGCATTGTATCCGATGGTTCTGTACAGCCATATGGCCATTGACATACAATGTATACCTCTAGATGCCACCTGAACATTTGAATAGTGCCATCTTAATATTATGTAAAATGCTGTTAGGCTACTCTTAGGCTACTTACCTGGTAGGCTACTCTTTTATAGGACCAAACTTATTTTCAACAAAAGCATCTCGATGGCAATTTCTACTCTTCTATATCCTCATACCTTCTACACTTACACAAAGAGTCTGTTATGCTGACAGAAATGGAGAGCTGGTGTTTGAAGGGCAGGAATGACCGGTTGGGTGAGCCGGCTGGCCTCTCAGAGATTGGTGGAATGCTGTCGGGCATGTTAACGGCCACTACGGGGTCCTTCTGACATGGGAATTGTAGTGTATTCATATTTGCTATATGAGTGTGTACACAGTAATTTATGTAGAAAGTGTATGAGTGGAGGATGGAGTCTCCTATATAGAGCTGCATGACATTAATCCACATGACATAGTCACTGAAGTGTGTGTGTGTGTGTGTGTGTCTCGGGGGAAAGAGGAGTGTGTGTGTGTGTGTCTCGGGGAGAGAGGAGTGTGTGTGTGTGTGTGTGTGTGTGTGTGTCTCGGGGGAGAGAGGGGTTTTCATTCACGGCAGGTCAGCAGAGTAATAAAAGC
Source organism: Alosa sapidissima (assembly GCF_018492685.1). Taxonomy (NCBI): domain Eukaryota; kingdom Metazoa; phylum Chordata; class Actinopteri; order Clupeiformes; family Clupeidae; genus Alosa; species Alosa sapidissima. The sequence continues at coordinate 24,487,667 of NC_055965.1, read as the reverse complement.
AACACTTGGCAGAAGGTCCTCATGCGTCAAAGAAGACAGTGCACATGTGCCCCCTCTCTTCGAGTGTGTGTGTGTGTGTGTGTGTTTTTTTCCACGTCACAATTGTGTGCATGTGTGTGTGGGTGTATGTGTGTGTGTGAGAGAGAGCGTTTTCCATGTCACTAGTGTGTGTGTGTGTGTGTGTGTGTGTGTGTGTGTGACCACTAGGGGTGAATGATTTTGGAAAAAAATCTAATTGCAATTTTTCTCACCAATATTGCGATTGCGATGCGATATGCAATTATTTTTAAGCTCTTTATCTTCTGTCTTATATTATTCTATAGTATGACCAACACAAAATTAGATAAGTTAAACATAAACTGTTCTTTCCTGGAGCCCAGGCCTATGTTATGATGGCATTAGGTTATTGAATAAGATTGATGAATGAAATATTTTTTATTTAACTATTTTAATCACATTAGTAGACCTATATTTGTTGAACTTCCAGCCTTGTAAACATTTAATGATTCTGATTCGTTTCTATTGTGTTTCTATTTCATGTAGATATGACCTTCTTTCGTTAGTTAACAAATAGGTCTACATGTAGTGGCACTGACACGGCTTCTCCTTGTCCTGTGCTCTCCATACACGCGCGCGGGCACACACACACACACACACACACACACACACACAGACCCGCTCCTCTCCTCTGTAGGCTACTTGCACGTGAATCGGAACAAACTACTGTAGATTGTTGTAGCGCAAATAAATGCGGCCGAAAGACTGTTCGGCTCGGTGTTAACTAAAGGTTAGCATCATCAACACCGCAGCGCAATACGCATGCATGCAAATGAACTAGTTTGTTCATATCACAACAAAGCCAATCGCGGAGACAAAACTCTTTAAACAGGCAAAGTTATCAGCAGTTAGCAGCATGTATGTAGCCTAGAGCCTTAGCTGATAAGCTAATGTTAGAACAGCTGGGTTTTTAGTGGTTAGCTGTGTCAACTACTTGCGGATAACATTATGCATCAATCTGTGAGATGAAATGTTTGTGCCGCCAACCCCCTTGGATATCGCAAATGCCCCCACTGTCACTGTACTCCAGTAAACAAAGTCCCCAGTGCACAGGTGAATGGCTGCTGTGCAGCCTAAACAGTCTTTGAGTTTTAATCGTCAGCTGGACAAGTGAACGAAGTTACCAGCCAGAGTAGCAGCACAGGGGAATTATGAACTAGAACCAGGGACATGGCAGGTTCGAGCAAAAGGTAATGAAGAGGTTTATTTTTAACCAAAGTAGCTCTACTGATCAGACCTTTCTTGACACTGTTAGCTGGTCCTCTTGTTTTACGTTATTTTTAACCAAAGTAGCTCTACTGATCAGACCTTTCTTGACACTGTTAGCTGGTCCTCTTGTTTACGTTTTTTGCTTCTTCAGTGGTCGTGAGAAGAGTCTGTGGCGCGTCGGCAAGCGCGAGTATAAATGCGTTTGGGTGACGTCACATATTACAAACCGCAGCCTTTGCGGTTTGAAAATCGTGTTTCATCATATCGCGATATTATCGCAAATGCAATAAATCGTTCAGCCCTAGTGACCACTGTTATATATTCCACACTGTTGCGGTCCACTGTGTTAAAGTGCGCTGATGAGAATGACTAGAGGACCTCCATGACAGTTCAACTCTCTTGCAGATGAACCAAAGGAAATAAAATGTGTTTTTCAGCGACAATGATGAAATAATCACCATAATAGTTTGATAGTTTGAATTCTTTACTGTAAAAACAGAATAGGAATATACTGTTTGTCACTGTTGCGAATGTTAAATAATGTGTGGAGTTAAATGTGAAGGCGTTGCCAACAGTGATGATAATGATAATAATGATTGCATAATTATGCTGGTGATGATGGTGTTGATGGTGATGCACATGGTGTTGATGATGATGATTATGATGGTAATGGTGCTGATAATGTTGTTGATGATGATGATGATGATGGTGATGGTGCTGATGATGGTGTTGATGATGATGGTGATGGTGCTGCTGATGATGATGATGGTGATGGTGCAGATGATGGTGTTGATGATGATGATGATGATGATGATGATAGTGATGGTGATAGTGTTGATGATGATGCTGAATGGTGTTGATGATATTGCTGATGATGAGGATGGTGATGACGGTGATGATGATGATGATGATGGTGTTGATGATGATAGTGATGTTGCATCCCTCAGGTGCACCTGCAGACACAACAGGAGGTGAAGATGAAGATGGTCGGCATGGCGATGCACGTGGTGAAGAACGACGGTTTCTTGGCCCTCTACAACGGACTCAGTGCCTCCCTGTGCAGACAAGTGAGTGTGTGTGTGTGTGTGTGTGTGTGTGTGTGTGTGTGGACAATGGACACCATAGAACTTCTGGACTCTGCACTTTAAACCGTGTTGTTTTATCTCTCTGTTCTCATCTCTGTCCGTGTGCGTAGTCTGTAGTCTGACTCCAGTTACTGTGTAATCACAGCAGCAGGACAGTGAGGCGCTGGACAGTGGGGCAGACCTTGAAAAACCACTTTAATAAAAGCAACCGTCAGCACTAACTCTAACATACTCCTGACTGTACACACACACACACACACACACACACACACACACACACACACACACACACACACACACACATGCATACATACATACACACATGCATGTACATACACACACATGCACTCATGCAGACAAACACAAACACACACACACTCACTCTCTCACATACACACACACACACACATGCACTCATGCAGCAAACACACACACACACACACACACGCACACATACACTCATGCAGGCAAACACACACACACACACACACACACACATGCATACATACATACACACATGCATGTACATACACACACATGCACTCATGCAGACAAACACAAACACACACACACACACACACTCTCTCACATACACACACACAGACATGCACTCATGCAGCAAACACAAACACACACACACACACACACACACACACGCACACACACACACACACATACACTCATGCAGGCAAACACAAACACACACACAAACACAAACACACACACACACACTGACTCTGCATATTTTCTGCAGAGGTGGAAAAAGTACGAAAATATTGTACTCAAGTAAAAGTAACAATACCTTGATGAAATATTACTCAAGTACAAGTTAAAATACTGATCTGAAAATGTACTCAAGTAAAAGTAAAAAGTAGTTCATTTAAAATGTACTTTAAGTAAAAGTTACTTAGTTACTTTTTTTTTTTTTGGGGGGGGGGGGGGGGTACCAGAACAACCAGTTTTACCAAAGACTTTCTAATGAGGAGATACAGCACTCAAAAAATCCTCCATAGTAATGCATGGGGTTAGTTTGTAACGCCAATATGGCAGTTGTCTACACATCATATGTCTACACATATTACAACCCTTCCGTGACAAAACGTCGACATGTGAATACATTGAGCCAATCATGTGGTGTGTTGTAAAATACATTGAGCCAATCATGTGGTGTGCTGTGAAGACATCGTGCCAATCATCTGTTGTGATCTCGCTGCTGGAGCAAGATTGATGTCGTGAAGCCTTACGCACACGCATTTCTGCTGAAATAGATGCACGATAAGTGCCCAAAAAGTGTTGCAATATGGCCGCTGAGTGGAGGTACTTGCCTGAAAACAACGTTGAGAAATGGAGATCTATGTGAAAAAGTAGTTGTTGAGTAGTTGATTTTCAAAGTTAGTTGCACTCATCCTTGGGTCGCTTTGCAATGAACAGTAATCCAGCACAACTGAAAAGCCCCTCACAGGCCGCTGAGGCAGGCAGGCCAATATTGAGTTGCAGAGAGTTTTTTTAATATTTGGAAACGAGCAGAAGGTCCAGCAGATTAAAGGGCGTCGTACTGCGGGGGAAAGTGGGAAGTATAGGGCCCATGAAAAGTGGAATACAGGGGGCACAACATTTTTACCAGGCATTAGTAATAACTCGGGTAATCCACACATAATAAATCCAAACAACTCCATAAGTAGAGTCATGTAATGAAGTGGAATAACACAGGGGAAAAGTATTGAACACGCTAAGAAAAAGCACTAAGGTAAGGAAAGGGAAGGAACGAGCTGGAATCTGTATAGAGAGTAGTTATCCTTTTATCTGTGCAAATTAATATAAGCTTGAAAGACTTGAAGGCAGCCAATTCAATTAAATAGTTCTGGAAGTAACTAAAGATCAGGATTCACAAGAGGGACCCCTGGAATCTGTTTAGAACAATGGGCCAAAATCAGACCTGATACTGCGACCAATAAGTTTTGTCATACAGGAAATGTCTTGAAGCTGTCTTTACAAACAAAGGCTTTTCCACAAAGTATTGAAGAAATTTCAGTAGGCACGTTCAATACTTTTTTCCTGTGTCATTCCACTTTAATACACAAAACTCTTATGTTTGGATTTTTTATGTGTGTTAATATAATGTGTGGTGAAAATTTTGAATAGACTCACTGGAAGTTCAGGCTAAGCGTTAAGCGTTCAATGCTTATTTCCACCATATATTTATTTTACCTGAATATTTTAACTTCCAAATTAAATGTCAAAATGAATGTCAGACGAAATTTAAAGTTTGACTGACTGGATTTTGTATACAAAACATAGTGAAAACTGTGTAAGGTCACTCTCACTCTCCCTTGCTAAAGAGGTAAATCTGTCCGCCTGCACGATTCATAAGGTAGTCTCTTTTGTTTATTTAGTTGAGCATCGCTAGTAGTGGACCGCTAATTGTTTTGCTGCTGGTGCAATGTCTTTCTCCAAGAAAGCCAAGTCAGGTTACTAAAAACAAAGGCCAAAACAGGAAAAAGAGAGACATCAAAATGAGGGGAAACAACTGCTAATAAACTTCTTTCCAAAGAAAGGTGAGCACAAATGTCAAAACACGAAATCCCATGGTGTTTGCTTAAATATCTCCGCAATCATTAGTGCTAAAACGAACTGAGACAACCGATTGGAATAGCGAAAATACACTTTCATAGGTTAGGCTAATCTGATGTATTTCGTGATCCACTTTCAGAAAGACTGCATGGCGCCAGCTTGATTCATGTCCTGTTGTAGGCTACATGCTGATCATTATCACTAGGCTAGTGGTTTAGGGCGCGATTTTTTTTCTCTCCCTTTCCGTTTTCGTTAGTCTTTTTTTTTTTTACTCGAGTAACGGATGGGATTTTTGATGTAGCGAAGTACAATACTTCACTCAAAATGTAATCAAGTAAAATTTAAAATACCGATTTTATAAACTACTTAAAAAATACAAAATACACAGAAAAACTACTCAATACAGTAACGTGAGTAAATGTATTTCGTTACTTTCCACCTCTGATTTTCTGTTCCCAGGCACCACTCTCAGTGGAATCAATTAGTCACCTGATCTAACACGTAGAGACCTGCACTATACCAGGTGAAGTCTGAAACACATGTAAACGTGCAGACACATGTGCTGAGCTGGTCTCAGATCAGGTTCCACTGCAAGGTTAAAGTCCAGTGTAGCTCCATTCCGTAGTCACCTATTCCCTAACCCTCTCTGCAAAAAGTCTCAGGATCAGAATGACTGCATGGAATCCTGCATGGAATCCTGCGACTCTTCATGTAAATGGCACTTTATCTCCCTCTAGTGGTTGAAAATGGAGCTCACACAGTTCCTAACTTCGTGTCATTGCAAATAACTGTATGGGCTCTATCGTGCGTCCCAGCGCAATTGACTTTGTATACTCGCGCTTTTGTCTTTCCTATTTTGCAGTCAGAAAAATATCACCATGCATTCATAATCTCGTGATTTAGTGAGAGTGATCCCAAAACATCGGAAAGTATGTCTGTGACAATTCTGTATTACATTTTGTCAAGAGGAAAAATCAATAGCTGACCGTTCCTAACTGAACAGTAAAATTATAGCGCTGTGAACGCTCCTGGCTGCGCCTGGCAAATACGCCACGATTAATGTAGCTACTTCAGACCATCCCATTTTAGATTTGCGTCGGGCGCAACAGTCAAATATCCCGCCGGTAAAATAGCATCAGCGCCCAAGATCAGCCCACAAAGTGACTT